>NC_041737.1:26306888-26609918 GCF_004115215.2 Ornithorhynchus anatinus | reverse complement strand
TGGGACAACCTGATTCCCCTGTGTCTACCCCAGCGCTTAGAACAGTGCTCTGCACATAGTAAGCGCTTAACAAATACCAACATTATTATTATTATTATTCTCTAGTAAATTTCTTCTCCCCAGATTATATGATCTCAAATACCACCTTCTGTGTTTGTGATGACTTTTGAGCAGGTCCATGATGGACATTTTATATGCGTAAGAGGCATATAGTTGGACTAGATTGTTAGGTCATTATGGGCAGGGAGCAAGTCTATCAACTCTGTTAGATTGTTTTATTGTACTCTCCCAAGCACTTAGTACAGAGCTCTGCACATAGTAAGAACTCAATTAATATGATAGATTGATGTTGAATTTGTCTGGGTGAATTTGTCAGCTTTACAGTGCCTAGTAAAAGGAGTTGAATTATGACTAAGCTTGGCACCACCGCTCCCCGCCAGTCATATGATGCAATCAGGAGCTGGCTTGGAGTCTTCCCATGTACAAATGTCCATGCAGCCAAGATGGAGGGACAAATGTGGTCCCACTGGACAAAAAAGGGCTTTGTAGGCCAAGAGGTTTGCCCCTGCCTGGATGATTTTTTTTCAGTCATTTTTTTAAATAAAAAGATAAACTGCATTCATTCATTCATTCATTCAATAGTATTTATTGAGCGCTTACTATGTGCAGAGCACTGTACTAAGCGCTTGGGATGAACAAGTCGGCAACAGATAGAGACAGTCCCTGCCGTTTGACGGGCTTACAGTCTAATCGGGGGAGACGGACAGACAAGAACAATGGCACTAAACAGCGTCAAGGGGAAGAACATCTCGTAAAAACAATGGCAACTAAATAGAATCGAGGCGATGTACATTTCATTAACAAAATAAATAGGGTAACGAAAATATATACAGTTGAGCGGACGAGTACAGTGCTGTGGGGATGGGAAGGGAGAGGTGGAGGAGCAGAGGGAAAAGGGGAAAATGAGGCTTTAGCTGCGGAGAGGTAAAGGGGGGATGGCAGAGGGAGTAGAGGGGGAAGAGGAGCTCAGTCTGGGAAGGCCTCTTGGAGGAGGTGATTTTTAAGTAAGGTTTTGAAGAGGGAAAGAGAATCAGTTTGGCGGAGGTGAGGAGGGAGGGCGTTCCAGGACCGCGGGAGGACGTGACCCAGGGGTCGACGGCGGGATAGGCGAGACCGAGGGACGGCGAGGAGGTGGGCGGCAGAGGAGTGGAGCGTGCGGGGTGGGCGGTAGAAAGAGAGAAGGGAGGAGAGGTAGGAAGGGGCAAGGTGATGGAGAGCCTTGAAGCCTAGAGTGAGGAGTTTTTGTTTGGAGCGGAGGTCGATAGGCAACCACTGGAGTTGTTTAAGAAGGGGAGTGACATGCCCAGATCGTTTCTGGAGGAAGATGAGCCGGGCAGCGGAGTGAAGAATAGACCGGAGCGGGGCCTATTCTATTCTAGATAAACTGTATGCTAACTACACTCCCCCAAGCCTTTATTCAGTGTTCTCCACATAGAACGTGCTCAATAATTGATTGATTATACTTTTAGTTTCATTTCCTCTGCCTGCCCTGGGGTTGGGGCCAGATGGGTCTGACAAGCAATGGTATTGCTTCACTGTTATTAGTCTGATTTGGCTACTGGTCATCAATAGCCTATGATTTCCTATTTCTCCCACTCCAGAGCCCAGTCTGGCAAGCATAGTGGTGAAGCCATACTTCTGCACATTCCCTTTCACCTATACATCCCCCCCTTCCTCTTTTTACCCTGGAAGGGCTTTAGCACATGAGCTGGAGAATATGGAGGAATATTTTGAACACTCTTTACTACTTTGGCACTTATTCACCTATCCATTCTGTTTTTTACCTTAATGGAATTCATTCTGGTTCTGTTTCTCCAGTTAGACTGTAAACTCCTTGACAGCAGGAGTGGTCTTTTGTATTCTCCCCAAAACAAATGTATACATATTGGCATTCAGTAAGTGTTATTGGTTGAAATTGAAATGTGTATATCTGTTCATATTGAGGAACTATATGCTGATGGTGATAGTTGTTCAACATTAGAACAAATTATCAAGGGGAGTTAGGAAATTGGTTCTGGAAATCTTCAAAATAGGAAGGATTCTTATTTGGTTTGAAATGTTTGCCTGAATTTATCAGAAGAATTAACTACAAGACCCTACTAATATTTTCTCTAATTATCTGATTCTCTGTTAATGCTATATTCCAAGTTATTTTTAATAACTTGCATACAGATTCCACAACAAAAGATTGCACACAAAGTTAATGTTGCATAATGGTTCTGCTCCCCATCAAGGGGTAATGCCAGAAAGAGCCAGAGCAAAATTTGTAGTTGTATCAGTTTCAAACTACCAATGAAGTCTTACACACAAATGTTGAAAATTTTGTGGTATTGCATACCACAATATATGTTTATACATAGTCACAAGTTGGATCAGTGTTGTTATTACCATTAGAAACAAGATAAAACGTAAACAGATAAGATATAATCCCTGTCTCACAAATGCTCACACTATAAGAGGTAGGATGATCAGGAAAAAAAGGAGTGGGAAAAGAGGAAAAGAGGGCTTAGTCAAGAAAGGCCTCTTGCAGGAAATGTCTTTCATAAGGCTTTGAAGGTGGGGAAATCAATTGTCTGTCACATACGAAAAAGGACATTCCAGGCCAGCGGCAGGACGTGAACAGTATTTTGCCAGTGAGATAGATGAAATCGACTCACATATGCGGATGACTTGAAGGATTAAAGAAAAAATATTCTAGAAATATCACTGTGAAAGACTAGCAAGAGTGCCCACTAATTCAGAGTGGATTTGGCAATTAGCACAAAACCAAAGAGCAAAAATCAGATGTACTTGCTTTCTGAATTTCACCCGCAAGCCTAAATAAAAAATTATATTGCTGCTGTAATGGTATTGCTTCAGTGTTATTAGTCTGATTTGGCTACTGGTCATCAGTATTTTTGATCCTTTTTGACAACTGATGACTTGTGCAAGGCTTTGTTCAGTTGAAAGAAGACCTTGTCAGAAATCATAATATCTGACACCCTTTTCCATGAACAGCCCTTCCTCAGGAAATTTAGTTTGCCATGCTGTGATGGCCTTTGTCTATCTGACTAGATTGCATGCAGTAAGTGCTGTTTTCTTCATCAGATGACTGCTGTTTTCATGGTTTCAAAGCAGTTTCATGTTTCATATTGTAATTGGCACTTTGTATTTCATAGGTTTTTATTTTGTGATCTCCTTGGCTAAGCTCATCATTGCTGGGTCTCTGGAGATCTGTTAGAGTTTGGGGAATTTTAGGGGCAACTTTTTAAATCACTTGCTCCACTTAGATGAGCAATGTATTCTAAATAGAGATCTTTACACACTAAGGGTGCTATCTAATTGTCGTGATAGAAACTGAGCAACAAATGTCTAGCTATTCACTTAGGTCCTTTGATTGTGTTCTCCCGTCATTGGTGAGACATGTGCTTGAGTTGCTTTTCCAGTAGTGGTGCTGGGATCCACTAACTATTCACACTCTCAAACCCTTTAACCCAAGGCATCGGACCAGAATGAAAGATGTCTTGGTTAAGAAGCAGCATGGTCTAGTGGATAGACCATGGTTCTGGGAGTCAGAAAGACCTGGGTTCTAATCTTGGTTCTGCCACTTTTCTGCTGTGTGACCTTGGTTAAGTCAGGTAAATTATCTGTTCCTCAGTTACATCACCTGTAAATTGGGGCTCCATGGGCAATATGGACTGTGTCCAACCAGTTTAGCTTGCATCTAACCCAGTGCTTAGTACAAGACCTGACACATAGTAAACACTAAACAAATACCATAAAAATTGCAATCTGTGGCCATGACAGAATATTTTATGTGGCTTCCTAGGAAGCAGACACTGTTGGATCCTATTGAATACTATAAACACCACTGGGGCTTGGTGGGGGGTGGTGATCTTTGCAATTTATGAAGTAGTAGTGGGAGGAGGAGTATGTACTGGTAGTTATATTTATTAAGTGCTTACTGGGTGCAGAGCACTCTATTAAGAGTTGGGAGGGAATGCACAGGTATTAGATATGGTCCTTCTTCCTTGGAGAGCTGACAACCTAAGGAGAATAAAGAATAAAGGACTAGAGACAGACATAAGGAATGGTGAAGTGATAAAGCACAACATAAGAGCAGCAGCAAGGCCTAGTAGAAGGAGCATGGGCCTGGTAGCCAGAGTCAGAGCCAGGTAGCCAGAGACCCAGAGGCCAGGTAGCCAGAGGATGTAGAGAAGCAGCGTGGCTCAGTGGAAAGAGCACGGGCTTTGGAGTCAGGGCTCATGAGTTCGAATCCCAGCTCTGCCACTTGTTGGCTGTGTGACTGTGGGCAAGTCACTTAACTTCTCTGTGCCTCAGTTCCCTCATCTGTAAAATGGGGATTAAGATTGTGAGCCCCACGTGGGACAACCTGATTCCCCTATGTCTACCCCAGCGCTTAGAACAGTGCTCGGCACATAGTAAGCGCTTAACAAATACCAACATTATTATTATTATTATGTGGCTTCTAATCCCAGTTCCACCACTTGTTAGCTGTGTGACCTTAAGCAAGTCACTTTACTTCTCTGTGTCTGTTACCTCATCCTTACAGTGTGGATTAAGATTGTGAGCCCCATCTGGAACATGAACTGTGTCCAAACTACAGTACAGTACAGGTGAGCTGAGGAAACTAGTAGATTGAAATGAAAAAAAAAAACACCAAAAAAAGGGTCTGTGCATTCTGGAGAAAATAGTCAACTGCCAGAAGCCACACTTGCATCCTCAGATGTTATGACCATCGGTTGGGAGTTGGAGAGACTCGTTCCTCTCAGAAGCTCTTTTCCTAAGGCCAGGAGACCTCACCTTGAATTTGGAATCTGGGGGGACAATAGACATCCATCCCTGAAGCTTCACAGCACATGTAATCTTTTGCTTCCTCTCTTCTTTCCTTATTCTAATCAACCAGTCAAAAAATCAACAGTATTTTTTGAGAGCTTATTGTGTGCAGAGTACTTATACTAAGCACTTTGGAGAGTACGATATAACAGAATTAGCAGACACGTTTCCTGCTCATAACAAGCTTACAGTCTAGAGAGGAAGACAGACATTAATATGAATAAATAATTTATTATATCATTTAAAGATCTATATATAAATGCTGTGGGGTGAAATATGCCGCTTTTCATGTCAGAGCTGACCAGGGCGGTTGGGGTGAAGATGAGAACTTCATAGAAAAGTAATGGAATTTGCAGTACAATGTGCTATTAGCTTGACAAGAAGCCAAAGGGGGCTCTCAAGAAGTACCGATAATCTGATTTTTCTCTCATTATGCCTCAACTCCATTCTTATATTTCTGTAACGCCAGGTAAAATAACTTGTGTATGTTCCAATGAAACAGCTCCCACAGAGAGCAAGTTTAATTATTAGAATTGAATCGCTGTATCATTTTTGACTGAGATCATGCAAAATCAGTGCCTTGTAGGGATTGTAGGCTATTGTAGGGATGCCATAAATTTCACTTCATATTGATCACTATTTATCTTTGGTTCTATAGGGAGGAAGAGGAAATTAAACTAAAAATAGTGAAATTTATCAGTTAATTGAGAAATGAAAAGGTAATAGTTTCATTTAATATATTTACTATCTATATATGTATATATATACACAAAAATAGATAGTAAATATATATGTGTGTATGTATTTATACATATGCACATTTCTCTCTCTCTGTATATATATTTAAGTGATAATTATATACCCTTGCTGCCTGGCATTTTATGTTCTTTTCATGATTGTTTTTGATGCCTTTGGATGTGTTTAACTTCTATCTCTTCAAGAGCTCTATATTTTCACAAATGAGAGCACTTTCTCCTCTTCTGAGAAGCCTAAAGCCAAAGGAAAAGACACTCAATTTCTTCAGAAAGTTCATGTTTGAGAGGTCAAATGTTGGAGTCAGGCAGACTGCAAAATGTCTTCCGCAAGTTTCAAAATCACAGCCTTTTATGTAGGAAACATTGTGTAAATTGATCTTACAAAATATGTTGTCTATTTTAGAAAAGGAAGTTTAGAAACAAAAATGGAATCCAATTTGCACTATAAATGATCAGGAAAGGTTCCTGTGACTATGCTGTTTTTTTTAGTTGACGGTCAGAAGGTTGAGAAAGTAAGGTTAGGTATGAAAGGACAGAGAAAACTTAAATCATATTTGCACAATATATACTCTTGTAATTTGTACCCTGGCATTATAAATGAACGATAGATTTATTGGAAAATCTGCACTCCATCAATCAGTGACATTTATTAAGACTTACTATGTGCAGAGCACATAGTATTGGAAGAGTACAATAAAGCAAAATTAGCACACATTTTCTGCAAAGTCAGAAGGACCTGGGTTCTTATCCCAACTCTGCCATATATCGGCTGTGTGACCTTGGACATGTCACTTAATTTCTCTATGCTTCAGTTACATAATAAGTAAAATGATTACTTATAATAATTGAGTCCATGAGGGACAGAGACTGTATCCAACATCTTCATCTTGTTACCCCAACATTTAGAACAGTTCTTGGCACATAGTAAGTGCATAATAATATTTATTATTAACTTATATTTAAGATAGCATAAATCAAATATAGTGATCCTACTCTATCCTAATCCTCCTTGACCTCTAAGCTGCCTTTGACACTGTAGACCATCCCCCTCTCTTCCACACCTTATCTCACCTTGGCTTCACGGACTCTGTCCTCTCCTTGTTCTCCTCTTATCTTTCTGGCCGTTCATTCTTGGTCTCCTTCACAGGCTCCTCCTCCCCTTCCCATCCTCTAACTGTTGGAGTTCCTCAAGGGTCAGTTCTTGGCCTCTTCTGTCCTCCATCTACACTCACTCCCTTGGTGAAGTCATTCACTCCATGGCTTCAACTATCATCTCTATGCAGATGACACACAAATCTACATCTCTGTCCTGTCCTCTCCCCCTCCCTTCAGGCTCCTATCTCCTCCTGCCTCCAGGACGTCTTTACCTGGATGTCTGCCCGCCACCTAAAACTCACATGTCCAAAACTGAGCTCCTTATCTTCCCTCCCAAGCCCTGTCCTCTTCCTGACTTCCCTACCACTGTGGATGGTACGACCATCCTTCCCATCTCTCAAGCCCGCAACCTTGGTGTCATCCTTGACTCAGCTCTTTCATTCACCCCACACATCCAATCCATCACCAAGACCTGCCAGTCTCACCTTTATAATATCGCCAAGATCCGCCCTTTCCTCTCCACCCAAACGGCTATCTTACTGGTACAGGCTCTCATAATATCCCGGCTGGATTATTGTGTCAGCCTTCTCTCTGATCTCCCTTCCTCCTGTCTCTCCCCGCTCCAGTCTATTCTTCACTCCGCTGCCCGGCTCATCTTCCTGCAGAAACACACTGGGCATGTCACTCCCCTTCTTAAAAGCCTCCAGTGGTTTCCTATCAACCTCCGCACAAAACAAAAACTTCTCACTCGAGGCTTCAAGACTCTCCATCACCTTGCCCCCTCCTACTCTCCTTCCTTCTCTCTTTCTACTGCCCACTCTATAGGCTCCGCTCCTCTGCCACCCACCTCCTCACCGTCCCCTGTTCTCACCTATCCCACCGTCGACCCCTCGGCCACATCCTCCCACTGTCCTGGAATGCCCTCCCTCCTCACCTCCGCCAAACTAACTCTCTTCCCCTCTTCAAAGCCCTACTGAGAGCTCACCTCCTCCAAGAGGCCTTCCCAGACTGAGCTTCCCCTTTTCTCTCTGCTCCCTCTGCTGCCTCTCTGCCCTCCCTACCTCCCCTCAGCTAAGCCCCCTTTCCCCCCTTTCCCCCTGCTCCTCCCCTTCTCCCCTTCTCTCCCCTCAGCCCTGTGCTCATTTGTAAAATATTTTTATTACCATATTTATTTTGTTAATGAGCTGTACATCCCCTTGATTCTATTTATTGCTATTGTTTTTGTCTGTCTCCCCTGATTAG
Source organism: Ornithorhynchus anatinus (assembly GCF_004115215.2). NCBI lineage: Eukaryota > Metazoa > Chordata > Mammalia > Monotremata > Ornithorhynchidae > Ornithorhynchus > Ornithorhynchus anatinus. Next base: position 26,601,930 of record NC_041737.1, on the reverse strand, counting down.
ACTGTAAGCCCATCAGTGGGCAGGGATTGTCTCTATCTGTTGCCGAATTATACATTCCAAGCTCTTAGTACACTGCTCTGCACATAGTAAGCGCTCAATAAATACTATTGAATGAATGAATATAGTGAAAATCACAAAACCAATTTTCAAAGTTTGATAGCAGTAGGAAAAATTGATCCTTTTGAATATTATATGTTTATCCATTTTTGGAGATTCAAAAACAACTGAACTAGAACATGGCTTTTGACACCCTAGGGGAAACTTAAGAAAGATGTAGAATATGGGAAAGCTTTCAAACTCTTATTTCTGACAGGTTGCATTGCTTGGCCCTTTCTCAAGCATTCTATCTTGTCTGTCATTAGTACCTCCCTGAAATTTCTTTACCTATGCTCAAAGAGTACTGTTAGATAAATCCCTGCAAATGACTTGAAACCTTGAAGAACACAAATGCTTGATGGCACCCTAAGCCCTAGAAAGTTTATCATACAATTTTTGGTGACTTGGGCTTTTGAGGAAGTAAGAAGTTGGGGAGGGTTATCCAGTCACTGAAGAGGAGGGGCTACAGCTGCTGGCTACCAAATAGACAGTAGACAGCAGGGGATGGTGGGAGAGTCAGAGCCCACTGAACTGGCCCCAAGTATGATTTTAGCCATTTTAGGTGAAACTGCCAACAAGAAGCTTATGTGAATGACAAGAGAGTACTTACTGTAAGTTGCAGTTGGTGTCTTTTGCAAAGCTAATCAACTACAAAAGCCTTATTGTCACATAATCATGTGACCCTGTCCTGGTGATTGAAATGAGCATTTCTTGCAGAGTCACATCACAGAAAAAACAATTCACAGCTGTATTATAATAATAATGTTGGCATTTGTTAAGCACTTACTATGTGCAGAGCACTGTTCTAAGCACTGGGGTAGATACAGGATAATCAGGTCGACCCACGTGAGGCTCACAGTCTTAATCCCCATTTTACAGATGAGGTAACTGAGGCACAGAGAAGTTAAGTGACTTGCCCACAGTCACACAGCTGACAAGTGGCAGAGCTGGAATTCGAACCCATGACCTCTGACTCCCAAGCCCAGGCTCTTTCCATTGAGTCACGGTATTATGGACTTGACATTCCCCTATTTTTCCTTTGGGTTCTATTCAATACATATCAATATAACATACAATGGCTGAAATGCCTATATAAAGTTCAAAGTTGCAAATAAATATCTGACACATGAGGCTAATATAGTTTTATGGACAGTAATGTTCTTGGATCACTCTTTGTCCTTGAAATATTTTCTATCTAAATAAATAAAATTGTAATTTATTAATAATTACTAAATGATTACTTTGGAAACTATAAGGAAGTCAGTGGAATTAAATATTTGAGGTTTTTAACTCTTCTCTGGATAAAATGTACTATGAATGTGTTCATACTGAAACAAATTTTAATTGAATTGTTGAACATCTTCAATACAGAACAATTTTCTTGCCATTCTTAGTGTCAAGTAAGAGTCATGCAGAAAATAAGAAGAAAATGATTTTGTATTTATGGGCTTTCAATCATTTATATACCAGTGTTACCTGTCCACTTCTGATCCATGTAACTCTGCAAGGAGACATGGCTCAGGGCACAGTGGAGAAAAGTGAGGAACCCTCAACTGGAAGGAACATGGCAGGTCACTGTGATTGTTCGGCTTTCAGGCTGACCAGTTCCTAGATATTCATCTGGAATAGCCTACAAAATCCTGTATAAAGCAGTTGAGCAAAGTAAAGTTGCTTCTGCAGCATTTTCTTTACATTCGTCTCATTATAATTGTGCCTATAAGGATTTTTTTCTAAAATAATTCAAAATAGATATTTCCAAGCATGTCCCTTCCCAAGAATGTCAGAGTCCCTGAACAATAACATATTTTCACATTTTATAAAATTCATCTGAGGTTGGTAGCTGGCATATTTAAATTTTCCTTTTATTCAAACATTTTATTGCCAGAAAAGTGTACAGCACAAAAGAATGGAAGAAATATCTAACGAGTAATTCAGTAAACAAATAAAATAATATTATTAAAAAGCCCACTCTTTTGAAAATGCAAAAATGTAGATTGCTACTGAATGTTAATTGTACCAATACATTAAGATGATATGTAGAAATGTAATCTAAAAGCTTTTCAAAACTAAAGAAATGCTCTTATGGTAGTATTTTCATAACATCGAGAAATGTTGGGGGTCTCTAATGTCTAAGATTAACAGTAAGAGTAGTGTAAGTTATAGTAGCAAGTATTCAAGTATTGCAATAAAAAAGACCCACTGAGACCCATTTTAAAAATGCTGATCTTCTGTAAAGGTTAGCACTGAAAAGCACAAGTCACCAAGTTATAATGAAATGAAATCAATAAAACAAGTAAGATACATTTTAATGGTAAAGTGCTTTACATCACAAGTTTGTAAAATAAATATAAATGAATTGAAAGAAATCTCTTATTTTTTTCAATTAAGGGAGGCTAGTGTTTACTGATATTTTAATATCCCATTTATCCATTTAAAAAGTTATATTAGAAATTCATCAATAATTCTTTGTTGTCTTTACTTTTAGTTGGAGCTATTGTACACTCACATGAACACTTTACATTAGACTCTACATTATATTGAATATAAATGTAATATAGCTATGACTATATGACTATATTACATTTATAGATGTTATGCACAAATGCCTTTGCAGGTCCTGACAATTTTAAGCCTATCTCTTGATATCCCAATATTTACTTTTAACTAATAACCTTTACTTGAAGAGAGAAACTCCTCTTCCAAATATTATCCAGGCTGATGTGTCCACTGCAGTAGTTTTTCCAACAATCCACTACTACATGAGTCTCTGTATCACTGTTCTAAAATCACTTATTCTGCCCTAGTTTATATGTGCTCCATTTCAGTTCATCGAACAGGAGTTGCTTAGGTATCCCTGTTATCATGTATTTTCCATGCAAGTCCAACACCATGCAGCTGTGTTTGTGGAGGCATTCATCTTATTTGGCACAGAATGATAGTCTGAGGTTGCGAGACATAATTTATTGAATGATATTTGAGGCTCTAATGCATGTCAGAATCTTTGATGTTCTTCAATAGTATTGTGTTACTTTTTTGTGGAGCTATAGGATGCTTATTCAAGACAGATATCTGTACCACTGAATGAGTCAGCCTGTTTCTTGAGAGGTTACAGTATGTAGAGCATTGCACTAAGAACTTGGAAAGTATGATATAACAATATAACAGATACATTCCCTGCACACACTAATATTAATAAATTAATTACAGATATGTACATAAGTGCTGTGGGGCTGGGAGGGCAGATGAATAAAGGAAGTCAAAGTGATACAGAAGAGAGTGGAAGAGGAGGAAAGGAGGGCTTAGTCTCGGGAGGCCTCTTGGATGAGATGTGGCTTCAATAAGGCTTTGAAGGGGAGAAGAGTAATTGTCAGATAAGGAAGAGGGCATTCCTGGCTAGATGAAGGACATTCCAATGTGAGAGATTGGTGGAAAAATAGATGAGATCAAGGTAGAGAGAGAAGGTTGACATTAGAGAAGTGAAGTGTTTGGGCTGGATTGTAGTAGGAGAGTAGCAAGGGGAGGTAGGAGGGGGCAAGGTGATTGAGTGCTTTAACGCCAATGGTGAGGAGTTTGTTTGATGTGGACGTGAATGAGCAACCACTGGAGGTTCTTGAGGAGAGAGGAAATATTAGCTTGAGTGCTTTTTAAGAATAATGATTCAGGCAGCAGAGTGAAGTAAGATATGGACTGGAGTGTGGAAAGACATGAGTCTGGGAGGTCAGCGAGAAGGGTGAGGTTGGCCATTTCCAAGCATGTGTCTTCCTTTGGGATATTATAGCCTAAATTTTGCCTGAATGAGCATTTCCATGGTGAACTTGTTTTTAGTGGTATTTCTTAAGTGTTGTGTCCCAGCCACTTTTTTAAATGCTGAGATAGATACAAGCTAATCAGGTTGGACATGGTCCCTGTACCACAAAGGACATACAGTCTTAATCCCCATTTTACAGATGAGATCACTGAGGCACAGAGAGGTTAAGTGACTTGGCCAGGGTCACACGACAGACAAGTAAGAGATGGCTAATCCAGGTACAGTTATCCTTCTCCCTCTTCATATAGTAGCATTTGAAATACAGAATGGGAGGAGTTGAAATGTTATCTTCAAAGAAAGAATCATTAGTTTGTGTCGTGTTGGGTCAGTTTCTATGGTGCTAGTGACACGAATGTAAGTTTCCCTGTTTTTGTTTTGCTAAATTAAGCTTCTTCAATACCTGGGGAGTGTTTCTCAGTAGAAATTATTATAATTCTTTTTCCCAGAAGGAAGCATCTCACTTCCCCACACACTCCAAGGAGGATCATTTGGATATGGAGAAAAGACAGTGTTGATTGGAGAATTTTAAAGACAGAATTCAAGGTGGTGTTCCATGGGAGCAATTCTTGTTTTGACTAGAAAATTCAATGTCCTCTGGATTTTCTCTTCTTCAAGATGGTTTGAAATGAGAGTATATGGGAAAGTTCACTGGGCAGATGTGTTTATTAGTTCCAGGAAATTATGCTTTCTATCAGCAAATCTATCACTTTGAGATTGGGCTACTTAGTACTGCATGCTCCATGAAAAAAAAAAAATCCAGAAAATGATGTCATGAAATCCTAAGAGATTTGGAAGGATGCTAACTCACCACCAATGCTCTGGTGAAGAACTCAATTAATTTTGCATATAAGAAAAAGTAATCCTTTAGTGGTAGAATTTTCTCTTTATTTTTTTTAATCCAAATTATCTCCATAAATTTTATGATGCTTGAATCCAATCACAAGCATTAGCATTTTATGGATAAATTTTTTCTCATGTGGTCCTAAAAATCATTGTAAGAACATTTGCTACATATTCTTTCATATTGTTGTTTACTAAATCAGAATCTGTAAGTAACAAGGTTATGTTTCTTTCCTTTCACACTTCCCAATGTATCACCCATGTGACATTTTGTACTATATAGTATGTGACACTGTGTACAGCTTTTAGACTGTGATTTTTACTCTTTGATGTGTTTCATAGACAAAGCTCATTTTTTATTATGGTGCAGAAATACAATAATCTCGATTGTAATTTTTTCTTTGATATTTTTGCTATTTGTGATGTTTCCTCCATGAATTTTAAAGTACCTACAGATTCACGTTTTCTAATAAGAGCAAGCATATTTAAGAATCAGTTTTACTAAAGCTGCAATATGATCCTTGAGCATTTGTACTGGTGCGGGGTTTATGTACTGCATGATACCCAGATAACCATTTTAGTGTTTTTTCTATTTTATTTTCAGAAGTAATTCAGTATCAGTTATTTTTTGAGCTCAAGCAAAAAGCATGTTTTTCAAAACTTTGGAAGGCATGTATTGATGCTAGCAATACCCGAAAATGTTGCAGAATTTGACAGCTCTCTATATTAAGCAAACAAACAGTAATAACTTTGAGAATAATATTTCTGGAAATAACATCTGACATTTGGAAGTGGGAGCAGGAGGCTGCAGATTTCACAATGTGAGAGCATATTAGGATTTTATAGTCTACAAAAACCTTCCCATGGTGTAGCATTCTAAATTCTACCCACCCGAACTCCTCAGTGGCCAAAGAACTCCAATCCCGACTGATTGATAACCCTGGAAGCCAGGAAATATCAGCTTGTGATAGCAAAAGCCTGAATCATTTTCCCAGGGTATACCATCAAAAAGACCATAAACACTAAAGCCAGGTAGTTTAGGGAGACTTCCTGGAGAATCTCATTACTTTTCTTATTTGAAAGGTGATGGAAATGGCAAACATCTGTGATAACATGAAAACAGAAAACATGGAGTCCCATCAAATGCATCACCGAAGTGCCTCTGAAATATCTTGTAACACCTGTGTTAAGAAATGTGTGATCCAGGACACGGGGAACATGCTCTTGACAGCAGGGATATTTTCAGAAGGGAAGAAGGAGAGAACTAGGAAGTTGAGATTGACATAGAAGCAACACATTAAAAAAACCTCAGGATTAATGCTGATGTCATAGATTGCATGAAAGTTGGACTCTAACTAGGGAGAGAGTGAGTCCTGTCAATGCTTACTTTCCAGCAGATGTCTTATCACAACCTCGTACCAGACTTCAGTGAAATCTCAACCTAGGGATAGAAAAAAAAAATCATTGTAAAGCACTCTGTCATGTTTTCCGTTGCCAGAGCTGAAGTGGGTTCAAGAATGATGATGCTGTTCTAAGCACTGTAGTAGATACAAGATAATTGGGTTGGTCACAGTCCCTGTCCCACATGGGACTCACGGTCTTAACCCCCATTACATATGAGGGAACTGAGGTCCAGAGAAGTTAAGTGACTTACCCATGGTCACACATGTGGCATCTGAGATATGTGGCAGAGCTGGGATTAGAGCCTACATCCTCTGACTCCCAGGCCTGTGATCTTTTCACTAGATCCAAAGATCCAAAGTAATCACAATAGGCTCACTCCTGCTCCCACATGGAGGTCAGAATCTGAGGTATAAAGTACAGGAAACTGAGACAGAGTGAGGTTATATGACTTGCTCAAGGTCATCCAGCAGGCAGATGGGGGAGCTGGGACTAGACCCTTAATCTTCCAACTCCCAAACCCATGGTCTTTTCACTAGGCTAGAGGACCAGGAATCAGGAGATCCAGATATTAGTCTTGGCTCTGCCACTTGTCTCCAGTGTGATGTTGAGCAAATATCCTTCTCTGTAAAATGTGGATACAGTACCTGCTCTCCTTCCCTCTTAGATTGTGAATCCTATTTGCAACAGGGACTGTGACTGTTCTGATTACTTTAATCACAGCACAGTGTTGGGTATCTAGTAACTGCTTAATAAACATCAACATCATTATTCCTGAATGCAATTCAGTTTTTTCACAAGGTATTTTTTGAAATCTGAGTACAGATTTCATTCAGGACTGCTGCAAGGTATTTGGGAAGGTGATGATACGATGTCTGTTGGGAGATATGCATTCACAGAAATCATTCTCTCCCAGAGATGAACACCTACCTATCTAAACACTTATCATAGTGCTTGGTACATAGTAAGCACTTAATAAACATCACCATCCTTTTCATCTTTATATCATCAACGTTTCACTGGGCTACCCTGATTCTCTAACCCCCCAGGAGCCCCAAGAGCCAGCAGAATCCCCCCATATCTCCCAGGTCCTGAGGAGAACCCTCCCTAGGTCCTTAGGAAAGAGAATTATATTAAATGCTCAAGAAATATAATACTTAGAAGACAAATTTTGCAGTAGAATTAAAGATTCATTATGAAGATAAAGAATTCTAGAGCTGGGAAATCTACAGAAGTTGCACTCATCTAGGTCAGAAATAATTTAGGCCTGAATGGAGACTGTAAAAGTGGAGGAAAGGGGACAGAATGGTTATATAACCTGAAGTTGATCAAAGTCAGTTGCATCTTTGGAGGAAAGATTAGAACTATAATTCCAACTGGGAAGATGCATAGATTTTGTGGTGTCCCAGGATAGAAACATCAGACATTTGAGAACCTCCTTAATCATTTTTCACTAAACAGAATGCAGTGGCAATGCAGAGTGGAAAATTCCATCCTGTCCATATTGATGAACATCTCTGTTTGCCAATAGAAATTCCAGAAATTTACAACTAAAAAGGAGGCTGCCAAAGCTTTTTCCATCAAAGATATTGGCCAGGCTAACCTAAAACACAGAATAGAAAGAAAATAGATTCTGAGCTTGACATCTGTGTTTATTGTTGCAGAAGATAAGGAACTGCTTCCATATACTTGAGAGAAATAGTTACTAGTAATACTTATTTCAAAATCACAAAGCTGTCTGTGCATTCCACTTAGCTTGTTGTTCCTTTTGCTATTGAAGAGACAGCTTTTATCTTCACAGAGTTTATTCTGCACTTGTATGAAAATCACCATTTTTTTAGAAAATAAAATTAAAATATGTATAGCAAATACATACTATACATACCAGAATAGTAAAATGTGAAGCTTAAAATACTTTTTAAAATCATGAAAACAAGAGGAGAGTGGCTCTACTGTTCAGTACTTCAGTGTCACTTGTTTTGAAATTCAAACAATGTACCCTAGATTCTTTCTATTAGACTATGAAAAATATTTGCAATATTCACTGCATTTGAAGCAATAAATCCATCATCAATCATAAGTATTTATTGAGAGTTTCCTGGTGGAGAACGCTGAATTCATTGTTTGGGAGAGTGCAGTCATATTTGCAGACCTGATCCTTGCCTTCAAGAAGCCTACACATCAGTAGAAGATAAAAATAAAAATAAATGACAGCTAGAAAGAGTTGATAGAGTATAGTGATATGCACATATGTGCCACAGGGACTGTGATAAGTGGTAGGTTGTGCAGAAATGCTGGTGGTAACAGATGATATATAAGGTGGGGAGATTAAAAATTGATTGAGGAAGAATTTCTGGTGGAAATGAGATCATGAAGGCTTTGAAAATGGGAAGGGTAATGGTTGCAATATTTGAAGAGGGAGGGGATTGATTGCATTACCAGGAGAAAAGGCATGAGAGAGATGTAGGTTGTAGGGGAGATGGGAATGAGGCACAGTGAGTAGGGTATCATGAGAGGAATTAAGTGCAAGCTGGGGTATAATGGGAAAAGAGAATTGATAAGAAGGGAGGTGAGAGATGATTGAATTAAAAGCTTCTGTTACCAGAAGTTTCTGTGAGAATCCATTGGAGGTTTTTGACAAGTGGGGAGACATATGCAACATGGCCTAGTGGAAAGAACGTGAGCCTGGTAAATCAGAAGTCCTGGGTTACAATCCTAGCTCTACCATTTATCTGCTCTGTGACCTTGGATTAATCACCTAAATTCTCTGTTCAATTTCCTCATCTGTAATGGGTGTTCAATACCTGTTCTCTCTCCTCTTAGTCCCTGTCCTATGTAGGGCTCACAGGCTGTATCTCACCTGATTACCTTGTATCTATCCTAAGATTTAGTACAATGCTTGGCAAATTCCAAAATATTATTATTGATGGACATTATAGAAGAATGATTTGAAGAGCAAAGCATGGACTAAAGAGGGGAGGGACTGGAAGCATGGAGATCTTTGAGGAGGGTGACTCACAGTTGAGTCAGGATACCACAATCTCCTGAAACTGTGTGGTGGACATTTGGTTAGAGAGAAAAGGGTGGATTGGAGAAATATTAGAGGAAGAACCACCTAGATTTAGTGACAAACTGAATATGGGTGTTGAAAGAGTGTGAGGAATATGAATATGATATAAATGCTTGGTTTTACATGGTTTTAAACAATAAACATGAGTTTAGCCCAAATTGTCTCAATTTTCTTTACATTGAATTTATAGAAGGCTTATTCTGAGCTTTAGCAATTTTCATGAATAGTTTGTTAGGGCAAAAAGCTTCTGTGAGGTTCTCATGCACCCAGGAATGATAAATTGGGAAAAAGCAGATTTTGATGGAAGCTTCTAAACTGTGATCTCCAATTTATTCCCTACAAACCCCTGCCCCAGACACATTTGGTACAATTAAACTGTGCCCAGGTAAGAATTAGTTCTGATAGTTGCAATATCTTCAGTGCACTGTGATTGAGACATTCTTGGTAATTATTTTCTGGACCTACTTAGAGAAATGAGTAAAATACTACTCTTTAGCAACCAAACCAACAAGTTTAACAAACAACAAATCATAATCTAAGTGAATACTTGAGAAGCTGCTTGACTTAATGGATAGAGCATGGGCCTGGGAGTCAGAGGGTCATGGGCTCTAATTCAGGCTTTGACACTTGTCAGGTCAGTTGTGTGATATTCGTCAAATCACTTCTCTGTGCTTCAGTTATCTCCTCCCTAAAATGGGGATTGAGACTGAGCCCTGTATGGGGGACGGACTATGTCCAACCCGATTTGCTTGTATCCACCTAAGTGCTTAGTAAGTACTTGGCACATAGTAAGCACTTAAATACCATTATTAGACTACTTATAGACTACTTATAGAAATCCCTCTCAGGATTGCACCTGGAGAGTTTCCAGTACTCGATCAGTCTCGACTACAGGAGGGAGAATCAAGTGGAGGCATACCCATTCCATTCCTAGCTTGGGCAATACCTAGTGAGCGGAAGGCGGCCTGCTACAAAATCAAAACTCACCTGTGCCTGGTAGCAGCAGCATGGGAGAGAGTAGAGGATTGAGACTCAAGTTTATTATGTGGAAGAAGGCAATGGTAAACTATTTCTGTATTTTTAACCAAGAAAACTCTATGGATACACTACCAGAATAATTGCAGATGGAGGTGGGGCATTCTGGGAGAACTGTGTCCGTGAAGTGGCTCTGGGTCAGAGATGACTTGACAGCAGAAGACAAGACATATAGAAAATTGCGCTATAGATATGTATCCAAGCTTATAACAAGAAACTAAACTGGAAATCACAAAGAGAGCAGTTTGGTCTACTGCAAAGAACATGGGACTGGGGTTCAGAAGGACCTGGATTCTAATTCCACTCCTCTTCCATGTGTCTGCTGTGTGACCTTGGGCAAGTAATTTCACTTGTTTGTGCCTCATCTGTAAAATGGGGATTGAGACTATGAGCCTCATTTAGGATCTAGACTAAATGACTGTGACACAGACTTTGTCACTGTCCAACCTGATTAGCTTGAACTTACCCCAGTGCTTAGTATAGTGCGGGAACATTTAAAAAAGGTAAATCAGTCAACCAATATGATTTATTGAAAGCATACTCTGTGCTTTTTCTACTTCTGCTATTATTTGTGAATATTTTATGTTAGTCTTCTCCTTTGCATGGCAAAATCATGATGTCACAGTTAGTGTCTTTCATTTCAGTTGTACTTTTCCAAACACATAGTACAGTCGGTTGCATTTAGTAGGAAGTCAATAAAAAATAGTTTCCTATTTTAACCTTAACACAGGTTCAAGACCAGAGGGAAAATATAGGGAAGTTTTCTTTCTGTCTTTTCTTTGCCTCCCTCTCTATTTCTACTTCTGTTTCCATTTCCTTTGCTCCTTTAGGCTTTGTTTTTTCCCTCCACCTCCACCCCTCTTTTGCTTCACCCCTTTTTTGGCCTTCATTTCACTGTTGTTGTTTTTCTTGATAGGTTCTCTGGTCCTGAAATTGGCTGTGTTTTGTGATTCCTGCTGGGGGATATTGCTGGGGAGTCGCTTTCTTGTCATCTCTCCCCTTTAATTCAAATGCATCCACCCATGTTCCATTCTTCAGCCAGTGATATCTCTGGAACTCTTGGGATACTCCCAATTTCACACCTCCTCCTGGAATGTTGATGCCTATAATCTCTCTCCTAATTTTCCACCTATTAATTCTTCACCCTTTCTCTGCAAACTTTCCTTTATATCAATCAGTTATATTTATTGAGTCCTTACTGTGTGCAGAGCACTTTACTAAGCACTTGAAAGAGTACAATTTACAGAGTTGCTAGACACATTCCCTGCCCATAAGGAGCTTATAGTCTAGAGGGCAATATATTAAAATAAACTATGGATATTTACATATGTGTTGTGGGGTTGAAGGAGGGATAAATAAAGGGTGCAAGAGTCATGCAAAAGAGAGAGTAGAGGAAAATGTGGGCTTAGTCTTGGAGGAGATGTGTTTTTAATAAGACTTTGAATTTGGGGAGAGTGATCATCTGTCAGATATGACTAGGGAGGGACTTCCAGAGTAGAGGCAGAATATGGGGAGTTGGTGGCAAAATAGTCAAGATCGAGATTCAGTAGGTTGGCAGAGGAGCAAAGTGAGTGTGCTATGTTGTAGTAGGAAATATGTGATTCATTTATTCAATCATATGAGTGCCTACTGTGTACTTAGCGCTTGGGAGAATACAGTATAAAAACAAACAGATAATACCTGCCCAAAACAAGCTCACAGTCGAGAGGGGGAGACAGACATTAATATAAATAAATAAATAAGAGTTTTTGATATATGTGTGTGTGTGTGTGTGTGTGTGTGCTGTGGAGTTGGGAGGGATGATGAATGATGGAGCAAGTAAGAGTGGCATAGAAGGGAGTAGAAGAGGAGAGAAGGGCTTAGTCAGGGACGGCTTCTTGGAGGAGATGTCTTCAATAAGGTTTTGAAGTGGGGAGAGCAGTTATTTATCTTATGTGGAGGGAGAGCATTATAGGCAAGAGGTAGGATGTGATTGAGAGGTCGGCAGTGAAATAAAAGAGATCAAGGTACAGTTAGAAGGTTATCATTAGAGGAACAAAGTGTGGGTTATAGTAGGAAAGTAGTGAGGTGAGGTATGAGGGGGCAAGTCAATGGTGAGGAGTTTGTGTTTGATGTGGAGGTGGAAGGGCAACCACTGGAGTTTCTTGAGAGGTGGGGAAACATGGTCTGAAATTTTTTGAAGGAAAAATGATTTGGGCAGCAGAATAGAGTATGGACTGGAGTGGGGAGAGTATGGACTGGAGTGGGGAGAAACAGGAGGCGGGGAGGTCAGCAAGGAGGCTGATACAATAATCAATTCAGGATAGGATAAGTGCTTGCATTAATGTGGTAGCAGTTTGGACGGAGAGGAAAGAGTGGATTTTGGCAATGCTGTGAAGGTAAAACTGACGGGATTTAGTGATGGCTTGAACATAGTAATCATAATAATAATAATGTTGGTATTTGTTAAGTGCTTACTATTGCAGAGCACTGTTCTAAGTGCTGGGATAGATACAGGGTAATCAGGTTGTCCCATTGAGGCTCACAGTTAATCCCCATTTTACAGAAGAGGTAACTGAGGCACAGAGAAGTGAAGTGACTTGCCCACAGTCACACAGCTGACAAGTGGCAGAGCTGGGATATGTGGGTGGACCGAGAGAGAGAAGTCAAGAGTAATGTCAAGGTTTACGGAATTGTGAAACAGGAAGGATGTTGGTGCTATCAATAGTGATGGGAAAGTGAGCAAGAGGACAGGGTTTGGGTGGGAAGATAAGTTCAGTTTTAGGCATATTAAGTTTGAAGGATGGGAGGACATCCAAGTAGAGATGTCTTGAAAGCAGGAGGAAATGTGAAACTGCAAAGAGGGAGAGCGATCAAGTGTGGAGATGTAGATTTGGGTGTCTTCATCATAGAGGAGATAGTTGAAGCTGTATGAGTGAATGACTTTTCAAAGAGAGTGGGTGTAGATGGAGAAAAGAAGGGATGTAAGAAGTGATGTAAGATGGGGGACGAGAGGATGGCAAGGTGATTGCTTCAAAACCAGTGGGTAAGGAGATTCTGTTTGATGTGGAGGAGGATGGGCAACCACTATATCCAATATGTTTGCTTTGCTATTGTGTTTTCACATGCCAATACTTCTATGCCCTGACTAGGAGACAACATCCTTTCGTACACTGCCAGCCTAATTTTTCTCTTACATATTTCCTAATACCCCACTGATTGGGATCATCATTTAAGTATTAAAAATGTATACCTGTGTATATGACAGTGAAACGTGCACAGTAGATTTACGTCAAAGAGAAAATTAATCATTGCTGTCTGGATAAAGTTTATTTTATGATCAAATATAAAATAATATTCCAATCAACTCAGTAAAACCATAATTTAGGTTTGTGTGTATTTGTGTTTGTGATGTAATTTAAGCACTTCTCCAATATAACCAGCAGCTTATGTTTATATGCGGATTTCCCCAGAAAGTTCTAATCATTTCATATTTTACAAAACTGAAGTTTCTTTTTAAACAATTACATTCTATACCCTATTGGCCTACATTTCTTAAAATCAGATTGTATATATTTAGAAACTAAATTATTTAAAATTTATGTAGTCAGTGGGAAGATAGAATGTAAATCATTGAGCCAGATTCTAGTGCCACTTCATTCCCGGGATATTTGCCTAAAGAGGAGAATTAACTCTTTCTAGTCACTAGAGTATCATCTACTGCCTCCAGTAAATGACATTAAATTATGTATAATACCTTGCTAATAGCTCTTTGAATTAAATTGTCTCCCTAAACATCTGATTTACTGTTAGGAGTATAAACACCTTGCTTCTTTAAGAAGCAGCATAGAGAGAGAATATGAATCAGTAACCCAGTTGGGCCACATGGAGAGTAATTAAAAGAGTTCAGAGGAGAGCAATAGTGGAAATAGTATTAGCCTGCTTCAGAGCCAAGCAGAGATGTGCTACTAGTCTTAGCAGTTTGAGGAAAGAAATGGACAAAAGAAAATCCAAAAGGGATTATTCTAGTTTCCTGCTAGGAAGGGGATTCCTATGGAACTAACAGAATGTTTATGTGACATGTTCTTGGCTTTCTCTGTGTTAAAATTCAGAAATAGCATGATAAATCACAAATTTGAATTTAATGTGTATACTGAGCACTTGGTCAATGGAGCTGGTTTTAAGGTTACTGTTATTTTTCCTTCTTTTGCTTTTCATATATCTTAGTGTACTATATGAAACCGTGAAGCACAGTGGGCTAGTGGAAAGAGCATGGGCCAGGGAGTCAGTTGACCAGGGGTCTAATCCTGGCTCTGCCACTTGCCTTCTGTGTGACCTTGGGCAAGTCACTTAACTTCTCTGTACCTCAGTTCCCTTATCTCATCTGTTCTCCTTACTGCTTGGACTGTGACTCCCATGTGATATTTGTTAAACACTTACTTTGTGCCAGGCACATACTAAACACTGGGTCAGATACAGGCTAAACAGGTAAGACGCAGTTCTTGTCCTACATGGGGCTCACAGTCTTAATCCCCATTTTACAAATGAGGTAACTGAGACACAGAGAAGTGAAGTGACTTGCCCAAGGTCACACAGAAGACAGGTGGTAGAGGTGGGATTCGAACTAAGTTCCTTCTGACTCCCAGACCCATGCTTGATCCACTAGACCACACTGCTTTTCTATCTTATCTGTTTCCGATTTGTACATTCCAAGTGCTTAGTGCAGTGCTCTGCACATAGTAAGTGCTCAATAAATACTATTGAATAAATATCTTATATCTACTCCAGTGCTTAGTACAGTACTTGACACATAGTAAGCCTTTAGCAAATACCACTCATTACTATTGTTGCTATTGTTATTATCTCAACCTGAAGAGATTTAAAGAAGAGGATATTTCAACTCAAGATTTTATTTTGAGTCTTTTTTCTTTCTCATTTCCTTTGGAAAGTCTGTGTAGGTTAACGGTTTTTGTTGAATAATACTTAGAGGAGATTTCTGAGATGTGATGACCTTCTTCCAAACTGTCTTTTACTATGACAGTAAAGAATGAGAAAGGATTTCCCTATAAAGAAGGGTTATGGAGAATTCTGCCACAACTTTTATTTCACTATAAAACTTTTTTTTCCATTATCTGCTCCAAAAATGCATTCTTGTAGGGTATTATTTTAGAGTGCTAAAGAGCAGTAAACAAATGAGTAATTACATTATATGGATAGAGTTTTCTTGGTTAAAATATGGAAGTGGTTGCCTTCCATTGCCTTCTTCCACGTGGTGAAAACTTGAGTCTGCCATTGTCTATGATCAACATTTTGATCACCTGATCATCCACCTTTGACTTTTTCCTGTGCCACTGCTGCCCAGTACAGGTGAATCAACTTTGTCTGATGCTTCAGCCTAGACTTTTCCATTATGGGTAAACCTAGTGAGAGTCACTCTCTCAATGGAATAGCTCTAAGCTTCATTGGCATATGCAAACTCTCCTTACACAGTAAAGCATTGATTCACAGGAGAGTCTTTGGAAGGCCAAATGATTCAACTTAGATTAGCATATTTTAGACACATCATCAGGAAGACTAATGATCTGCAGAAGACACTAATACTAGGAAAAGTCCAGGGAAAACACAGAAGAGGCAGACTAGTAGCTAGATTGATAGAAACCATAACAATGATAACAGAAGAACTGTTAGTAAGGTTATGGATTATGGCAAAAGATAGGATGTTCTGGAGAAAATATATCCGTAGAGTAACTATGACTTGGAAATGATGGCATTTGATAATAATAATTATATTATTCTTTTATGTGGCATTTCACTTCAGAAATTTTAGTAAATTATTTACAAAGATTAAAATGTGTATTGCTCTTGTTTCATTTCTGCAAATATATGACTAATGGACTGGTAAGTATACATTTATTTGCAGTGTTTGACAACTTTCAAGTCAAATGTCTAAATACTTTGAAAAATGGCAAGCTACCTAACTCTAAGAATTAGAATATCTTTTAAAGAATGATTATTAATTTAGATGCTAATGAATGAAGAACAAAATTTGAATGCCCACTAGATAAGTGTTTCTGCAGTAAAAAATTGTTTGCACAAAAGGAATATAATTCCAAAAACCAGTACAGTTTTACAAAAATTGAATATATTTGTACCCTCCACATCCTTTAGTGAAATGACTCTCTACATTTAGTTAATGACCACTACAAAATAAATTGAGGTCTTTCTTAGTACAGTTAGAAGCTTTAATTTAATTTTATCCTTGAGTTGCCCTGCTCTGAATTTAATATGCTTCATGCTCTGGATTTTATGTAATTTCAGAGCTGTATACATGCCTTTTTCATTATTCACTCATTCAAACTCACTCCGTATAGTTTCAGAGATGGGTATATGCACTGAATTATCAATGAATCTAAATTTATATTCCATTTCAGATATTTAGAAATGTATTCACATATAGAATATATGTGGGACGGGAACTGTGTCTAAACTGCTTATCTTCTATCTAACCTTCTCTTACTGTAGTATTTATCTAGTAATAGGCCCTTAATAATTATCACAATTATCACTATTATCCTTAAAACCTGGCCAGAAGCCCCTGAAAAGGAACATGTGAATACAGCCAAGGAGACAATGGAGAGACCACATATAGGTGTACATATAGGTGTACAGGTCTCTCTCTCTCTCTCTCTTTCTCTCTCTCTCTCACACACACACACACCCCGCCCCCTGCCACCTCCCCCATCCCCTTAGAAATGGTGAACTCTATGGTAGGATAATAGATTTATTTAGGAATGTACCACTCAACTTGATTAGGCTGAGATAATAAAAAAACAAAAAATGGTGTTCCCCACAATCACTTGCCTTACTAACGCACCAACAGGATTACCAGAGGTCCAGGTCTGGTGACTCTAATATGACAGAGCATAATCAAACAAATATCTACCCAGTATAGACGTCATACTGATGCATACAATATCAGGAGCCTGCATGACACTGACAACAGTGAATTGATAGTGTCTATCAAGCACTTTGTTCAGATCACTGTTCTAAATGCTTGGAAGAGTACAGTAGAATTAGTAATCATTACTCCAGGCCTCAAGGAGTTTATAATTTAGTGAAGGAGATGGACATTAAAATAAATTCTAGTGGAAAGAGCACAGTCATTGAAGCTGAAGGACTTAGGTTCTATTACTGGTTCTGGCACTTGTCTGCTGGGTGATCTTGCTCAAGTCACTCAACTGCTCTCTGTCTCAGTTTCCACATCTGTAAAATGTGGATTTACTACCTGTTATATCTCCTTGTTTGATGGTAAGGCCCATGTGGGATGGGGACTGTGTCTAAACTGTTTATCTTCTATCTAACCTTCTCTTACTGTAGTATTTATCTAGTAATAGGCCCTTAATAATTATCACAATTATCACTATTATCCTTAAAACCTGGCCAGAAGCCCCTGAAAAGGAACATGTGAATACAGCCAAGGAGACAATGGAGAGACCACATTTTGTCCTCTTTTTTCCATGGCTTCTTCACACTAAAAGACTGTAGAGTAGAATTTATACCTCTACAGTTTATGTTTATTTTACATACCTAGGATGAGTCTTTGCTATATTACCTCCATATAACTGCCCAGCCAGAGAGGGTAAAATCCATCCTGTAGATTGACATCCAGCTACCAATAGATTAACTGTGCCCACAGGTTGGAGACTAGGTGCCCATTGTTTTACGGAATTAGCTCTATGTCCCTCTGTGGCAGTTCCAAGCTGCCTCTGGGCCTGACAGAGATGCAGTCATCAGACCTCTATAACAGAGCAATTATAACATATGACAGCAATGACAGGCTCATTCATTCAATTCATTCAGTTGTATTTATTGAGTGCTTACTGTGTGCAGAGCACAGAGTGAGTTGGGCACTGCCACAGTTATGTGTGTGGTCTGAGTTTTAAGCTCCTTCACCACCCACTTCCTTTTGACAGTTGGGAAGAGTTGTGTGTTCAGGCTTCAATATATATTTGGGTAATAATAATTACAGTACTTGTTTAACACTCACTAGGTGCCAACCACTGTTTTAAGCTCTGGGGTACACACAAGATAATCAGGATATAATAATAATAATAATGTTGGTATTTGTTAAGCGCTTACTATGTGCAGAGCACTGTTCTAAGCGCTGGGGGAGACACGGGGGAATCAGGTTGTCCCACATGGGGCTCACAGTCTTAATCCCCATTTTACAGATGAGGTAACTGAGGCCCAGAGAAGTGAAGTGACTTGCCCACAGTCACACAGCTGACAAGTGGCAGAGCTGGGATTCGAACTCATGACCTCTGACTCCAAAGCCCATTCTCTTTCCACTGAGCCACGCTGCTTCTTCATCTCCTGTCCTGTGGGACAGGATATAGTCCCTGTCCCACATGGGGCGCTCAGTCTAAGTAGGAGGGAGTAGGATTTAATCCTCATTTTACTGATGGGGTAACTCAGGCAAAGAGAATTTACGTGACTTGCCCAAGGTCATACAGCAGACGTGGCAGAGCTGGGATTAGGACCCAGGTCCTCTGACTCCCTTGGCCCTTGCTTTTTTCACTAGGCCTTGCTGCTTCTTAAATTGTCATTTGGCCTTTCCATAACCCAAACTATCTCCTTGGTCCCAAAGTTTCTTTTATCTAAACTGTGAGAATACAAATGAATTCCAGCTGGTAATAATGAATCAAAACAGGCCTTATCATAGGGTTGTCCTAGGAATATGCATATTGCTTAAAGTTATAATCACCAGTCACAGATAAATGAGATTATTTTGTACATCTACCGGCTTATTTATGTACCCATTTTTAACTCTATGCAAATCCATCAGTTTGTTTTAATATTAAATTCATAAACATACCTAAGCATTTCACATATTTATTGAATTAAATTATTTGCTTTCTGGCACAGCTGAGTAATTTTCCTAAAATTTCCAGGATTAAACCAGATTTCTTTTGATGAGTTTTGTCATCTCTTGAAAGGAAATTTCAATATATTTTGAAGTCCATCTTTGACAAAACATACCAGTAGAGTTAATGAATATTCATCTAAATAAGGCTTCAAAATAAGGTCAATATTTTTTAAGATAATTACTCTTTGCTTATATCTGCAACTTTGTTCAAAACTGCTATTTGTTTTCTTGGGCCAGGTGAATTATCTCTTATTTTGACTGAATCTCAACCCTATGTTCTTTCTTTCCAGATGCAGTCAGACATGCCCATTACAGTTAACCAGACTAAAGCGACACTTAAAAATTACACACTAGAAGTTGAGGGGAGGCTATGGCAAAATGAAGTCACGGAAGGTCAGAAGTGAGGAGAAAAGTAGCATGGCCTAATGGAAAGGGCATGGGCCTGGAGGTTAGAGTACCAGGGCTCTTATCACATCTCCGCACTGCCTGCATTGTGAACTTGGGCAACAGTGTGGCAGAGTGGATAGAGCATGGGCCTGGGAGTCAGAAGGTCATGGGTCCCAGTCCCAGCTTCACCACTTGTCTGCTCTGTGATCTTGGCAAGTCACTTCACTTCTCTGGGCCTCATTGACTTCATCTGTAAAATAGAGATGGAGACTGTGAGCCCTATGTGGGACAGGGAATTTGTCCAACCTGATTTGCTTAACACATTCATTCATTCATTCATTCATTCATTCATTCAATTGCATTTAATGAGCACTTACTGTGTGCAAAGCACTGTACTAAGTGCTTAGAGGAATACAAACACTGCCCACAACAAACTCATGGTCAAGAGGGGAAGGCAGGCATTAATATAAAGTAAATAGATAAATTACAAATATATACAGACATGTACATATTTGCTGTGGGAAAAGGAGTGAGGATGAATGAAGGAGCGAATAAGAGCATCTCAGAAGAGAGTTCAGAGGAGAACTTAGTCAGGGAAGAGATGCTCCCTGGAGAAGATGGAGGAGATGTGCCTTCAATAAGGTTTTTAAGTGGGAGAGAGAATTTTCTCTCTGATATCAGGAGGGAGGGTGTTCGAGGCCAGAGGTAGGATGTAGGTGAGAGGTCGATGGCAAGATAGATGAGATAGAGTTACAGAGAGAAGGTTAGCATTGATTAGAGGAACAAAGAGTGTGGTTTGGGTTGTAGTAGGAGAGTCGTAAGGTGAGATGCAAGAGGGCAAGTACAGTGCTTGGCCCATAGTAACTACATAGCAAATACCGTAATTACCATAATTATTATTCTCTGGGCCTCAGTTCCCTCATCTGTAAAATGGGGATTCAACACCTGTTCTCCCTCCTATTTACATTTCAGCCCCATGTGGGACTTCATGATCTTGTATTTACCCCAGTGTTTAGTATAGTGCTTGGCACATTGTAAGTGCTTAAAATTTTTTTTATCATTATTATTACTAAAAATAATGGAAATAATAATACTAATAATGAACATCCATGTGCAAAGCAGAGTGATCTAGTGGAAAAAGCATAGTCCTGGAAGTCAGAAGACCTGGGTTCTAATCCCAATTCTGTCACTTGCTTGCTGTGTAACCAGCACAAGTCACTTTACTTCTCTGTGCCTCAATTTCCTCAACTATAAAGTGGGGATTCAATGCCCGTTCTCCCTTCTATTTAGACTGTGAGCCCCAAGTTCACAAGGGATTTGTGAACTTCGGGTATTTGATATTCACCACACCCTCAATCCCATAGCGCATATGTACAACCTATAAATGATATGAATTATTTGCAATAACATTATAAATTATATTTGTGCTTCCCCCTTTCAACTGTAAGCTCGTTGTGGACAGGAAATGTGTCTCCCACCTCTGTTGTACTGCATACTCTGAAATGCTTAGTAGAATAATCTGCATGTAGTATATGCCGTTAAACCCATCCTGTTTAACTTGTGGATACCCCAGTGCTTAGTACAGTGTTTAACAGAGGTCCTAATTAATATGTGGGACAGGTTACTAAGCACAACTCGAGGAGGTCTTCAGAAGTACCCAGGCACTTGACTGGTTATTTCAACATACACTAATGACTCAGATCTACTTTAGCCATACCTGAAGCTCTCTAAGGAGTTTGCATAAGGAACAGTGTGATGCCAAGAGATCTTCTTATGTTTTCTATTAGATGAAGGGTATTTCATTCATTCTTTCAGTCATAATTATTGAGTAGTAACTGTGTCTACAGCACTGTACTAGGTTCTTTAGAGAATATAGTAAAAGATTAATTCATTCAAAACAACCAACAGATGCGTTCCTTACCCACAACAAATTCCACTCAGTTATCCCTGAGTGCAAAGTGAAGATAGATGCAAGCAGTTAAACCATTTGCATTTAATGAAACAGCCTCTGCATTATGTAAAATACCTTATTCATCACCTGCCAAAATATGTTCTCCTTTCAGGTTTCTTATTGTATTACTTTCTGACAGAAATATAGCACAGGAAGAATGGCGTAGCAGCCAAAAGCTTAAAGGGTTTTCTGGAAAAGGGGACCCTACTATTATTATTTGATTGCAAAGGCTCGGTGTGTGTGAATTCAGGCAGACATTAAATGATGTGATTATAATCCTGACATAACCACAGAGTTATCAAAGTGACAAATATGTAGATGCCTGAAACTATTCAAAATATTTCTGAATTAGGTTAATGTTCAGTGAAATAGTAACAGTATTTTAATTGAAATCTGACACATTTTCAGCATGTATTTAGTGATGATAATTTACTCATTTGATTTTAATGCAAAACTACATTAGCTTGATGTTGAGGCTGAAATTAGTTAAATAACTTAGTTAATTTGGGGTGGTGTGCTGAAGGTCTCTCATGTTGGAACATAATGTATCCCTGAGGATAGTGCCACAGACCTAGGGCTACTTAGAAAGCCTAGAGGAGTGCTGAGATTGAAAGTAAACATACATTACTAATGAGTTTCAAGCAGAAACTCCTTAACATTGGTTTTAAAACAATCAACTCACCCTCTTCTACCTTACCTCACTGATCTCCTACTGCAGCCCAGCTCACACACTTCATCCACTCCTCTAAGTGCCAGTTTACTCACTGACCCATATCTCACATCCTCCCTTAGCCAGGACCTGTCCCTCCTCTCCTCACACACCAGGAGATGACTCTCCTCATCTTCAAAGTCTTATTATGATCAAATATCTTCCAAGAGGCATTCTCTGATTAAGCCCCATTTTCCCCAGCTCCTTCTCCCTCCTATATCATCTATGCACTAGGATTTGTGAACTTCGGGTATTTGATATTCACCACACCCTCAATCCCATAGCGCATATGTACAACCTATAAATGATATGAATTATTTGCAATAACATTATAAATTATATTTGTGCTTCCCCCTTTCAACTGTAAGCTCGTTGTGGACAGGAAATGTGTCTCCCACCTCTGTTGTACTGCATACTCCGAAATGCTTAGTACAATAATCTGCATGTAGTATATGCCGTTGATGACAATGCCTGACAGACTTGGCAGCTTCTTCCATCAATAGACTTGTGTTAGGTTACTCCCCTTCAGTAGATGAGGACACACAGTACATCTTATGCATGCTTCTCATGATTAGTGTTGGTTTGCCACTCATACATTTTTCTGCAGTACAATAATCAACATTCTCAGTCAGCAGGGTAAGCTGCTTCATTGGTCTCCTTGCCTCCAGCCTCTCACCCTTCATTCTCATAGAAACAATCAGTCAATGCTATTTACTGAGTGGTTACTATGTGCCAAGCACTGCACTAAGTACTTGGGAGAGCGCAGTACAACAGAATTGGTAGACATGTTCCCTGCCCACAAGAAGCTCAAAGTCTCGAAGGAAACTTACAGTCTAAAAAACACCACTGGTGATGATAGTCTCCTAGGATTGTGTGTGTTTGTCTCCAAATGTCTGTGCAGGACCCACAGTCCCAGCCACATTTCTATATGGAACATGGTTGACTCCAGTTGCCGTGTCATACTTAGAAGCAGCATGTTGTAGTGGGTAGATCATGAGCCTGGGAGTCAAAAGGTTGTGGGTTTTAATACTGGATCTTCCACTTGTCTATTGTGTGACCTTGGACAAATAATGATAACGATGTTTGTTAAGCACTTCCTATGTGACACGCACTGTCCTAAGTGCTGGGGTAGTTACAGGATAATCAGGTTGTCCCATGTGGGGCTCACAGTCTTAATCCCCATTTTACAGATGAGGGAACTCGGCCACTTGTCAGCTGTTTGTCTTTGGGCAAGTCACTTAACGTCTCAGTGCCTCAGTTACCTCATCAGTAAAATGGGGATTAAGACTGTGAGCCCCACGTGGGACAACCTGATTCCCCTGTGTCTACCCCAGCGCTTAGAACAGTGCTTGGCACATAGTAAGCGCTTAACAAATACCAACATTATTATTATTATTATTAAGTCACTTACCCAAAGTCACACAGCTGACAAGTGGTGGAGGTGGGATTAGAACCTATGACCTCTTACTACCAAGCTTGGTCTCTTGCTACTAAGCCAAAATCACTTCACTTCTTTGTGCCTCATTTACCTGATCTCTAAAATGGGGTTTGAGATTGTGAGCCTGGTATGGAACAGGGACTGTTCAACCTCATTTGCTTATATCCATCCTAGTACTTAGTACAGTGCCTGGCACAGAGTAAGCACTTAACAAATATCACAATTATTATGTTTGAAATTTACAGTGCCTGATGTTATTGGTTTCACTTTTGCTTTATTGATTTCACTTTTGCCTTCTTGTCTGTATACTTTCACCACATTTTTCATGGATCTTCTTGAATCACTCCTCATCACACAGCTCCCCTTTCCACAACACCTTTCAAAACTTTCCCATGTCCCTACAGATCAAGCAAAAGCTCTTCATGGTCAGCTTTAAGGCTTTCCACCAACACTCCCTATCTTACATATCAGCTCTCTTGATCTGATACTGTACATATCTCTGTTAACATTTTTGCTTCTACCCTCTTGTTTCCACCGTTTTCTACTCAACCCTATCTCTATCCCTTCCAGCCAGAGCTGACCTCACTAAGGGTCGGCCTGCACTTTGGGGTGCAGTTACACTGGCGATCACCCCAGCATCAGATTGTGTCATATGACTGTCAGATGAAAGTCATAGTCAGCTGGTTGCCCATCTGCCACCCCATCAAATAAAAACTCCTTCAGAATGGCTTTAAACACTATATCACTCCTCCCCTTTCCATCTTTCCTCGCTGATTTTCTACTACAACTCAGACCACACTTGTCACTCCTCTAATACCAACCCATTCACTGTGCTTCAGTCACATCTGTCTCACCACTGATGCTTTACCCAAATCCTGCCCCTGGCCTGGAACTTCCTCCCGCATCGTATTCAACAAACCATCTCCTTACCTTTAAAGCATTATTAAAATAACATCTCCATTCATTTTTTCCATTCAGTCACATTTATTGACCACTTATTGTATGCAAAACACTTAACTAAGCACTTAGAAAAATACACTATAACAATAAACAAACAAATACCCTACTCATAATGAGCTAACAGTCTTTAGGAGCTTACAGTCTAGAGGAGCTTACAGTCCTTATGTTATGATGGGATATTTGTGTGTGTGTGTGTGTGTGTGTGTGTATTTACATATGTAAAATTTACAGTGCTTGGCAGATAGCATTCAATACAATTTAAAAAAAATAGTTTGAGGGAATATAAACATTTCCTTTCAGAGTTCCGCATAAACATTGATTCCCATAAATGCTAAACTCAAAAGCACTGGAAAAAAGAAATAAAATGTGTTAAATTGTTCTTATAACACTGCCTAGTTTTCATTTGTCACTCTGCCTCACATGCATATTTACATTTTCATGAAGCATCAAGCCAATAAATTTTCCCTTTCTTGATAAATGATTAATTCATGAGAAAGCTGATTAGATAACCTCTTTAAAAATGGATAGTTTTAATCACTGGTGAATGTAATTTAAAAGCATGTATTAAAGAATTAACAAACCTGATAATGCCATCTACAATGATTTTATAACAGTTTATGTTTATATTTATGTATTTGTATTATGTCATGCTTAAAAAAATGGCAGTAAATGTGTTTGGTATGTCACCTGTTATTTTTCATTTGCATCACTGATACAGTTAAATGATAAATTTAAAACAAATTAAAACCATCTGAGTTGCTGTGCATTACATATATAACATTGTTTTACTCATCACAGATAATTTGGAAGAAGGTTTTTTTTTAGCTTTCCTCACTGGAGGAAAATAAAGTAGATATTTAGGAAATGATCCATTCATAAATAGCTAGAAGGGCTAAATCACTATTATATCTATTCTTCTTCTGACTATATTATTAGGCATCTTAATTAGTGAGCACTTGTGCTCCTTTGTTTACTCTCATCCTTAAGTCCTGCAGTTGTCTCCCAGCACACTGCTATGGTATATTCTTTGACACTGTATTTCACTGTATTTTAAATCATTTATTCTTTCCCCAGTGTTTGTTCTCTTGTAGCTCCCCAATTAGCAGCTACTTGGGTATCTTGCTAACATCCATACTCCTCACGTGTCCTACCTGGGGAAATGTAATGTTGACAACAAATTACCTGGATGGTACATTATCCAACAAAGCATAGCCAGATGATAAAGTAGCAGACAGAACAAGAAAGTCCTGCATGACTTTTGCCATACTGACAGAAAGCATCTGGATAAAAGTCAAAATCTGACAGCAACCAACTTTATAATGACCATTAGGCAAGGGAGTGCTTTCCTTGAATAAATACTTTGTGAACACTCAGGAATTAAGAAGCAAGCTATATATTGGGCGATTACCTGAGAATAACAAGGAACTACCAGATTTATGGGCAGAGAACATATCTGCTAATTCTGTTGTACTCTCCCAAACACCTTAGTACAGTGCTCTGCACATAGTAAGCACTCAATAAATAGCATTGACTGATTGAATGGCAGTTATGCATTTGTTTTTTCAGCTACATTTACCTATAAGGATGAGATTCCACTTTTGATTGTATCTTCTTATGAAATTGAGGACAATCTTTTATGCTTCTTTTTCCTTTCTCTATATAACTATTACTTGAAATGTATTCTGCAATATTAGGGGAATAGGATAAGTCATGTAAGAGATCATATTTTCTAGCAATGACTTATTTGAACCTGGAAAGTTTGGGTTGGCAGCATTCAGACCAAGACTGGAATTGAGTCAGGTTCCAAATGTCCTCTAAAATGTTCACTCTTCCATTCAAATAACATTTATCAGCACAGTAGTAAGTGTTTGGAGAATTTAATGGTAGTGGAAGAGGTGATTTCTGCCCTCAAAACTTTGTTTCAGTGTAAAAATGCCTGCTATATGTAAGAACCAATACTTATAGCTCATATTAATTCCCCAAACCCATTATATTAGTAGCTAGCCTTGCCTAATAATGACAGGTACACTTTTAGTTTCATTTACCACTGTGACTGGATATTTTAATAAACTTAGAACTTGGGATAGGCATATCAATGGAAGTTGGAGTTAAAATGCTTTTGTCTAATTTGTCAAGTTCAATTGTGAGAACTGAAATCACTTAAATCAGTGTTTTCAGTTTATTTGACAACTTCTGATGTGGATTAGATATTTTATTCTTAGTCCTAAATTGGCACCTAAAAATAAATATTTCTGAGAAATACCTTGGTTTCATTATTGGTTCTCTCTAGCCTGTAATCTAGTCCCCTCTAGACTGTAAGATTGTTTTTTATAGGGATTGTTTATACCACTTCTGTTGTACCCTCCCAAACGCTTAGTTGTATACATAGTAAATACCCAATAAATACCATGGATGAGATAGCCACATTTTTGTAAAATATTAAGTACTCAAAATATTCAGTCATCGTATCATCTATGGCTTCCATTATTCTAAGATGTTTCTCTCATTTAGCTTCTTCTTGCTTGTTTTCATATTCCATTTGCTGCAGAAAAAAGCTCTAACTTAGGAATTGCCTCTCACCCAAAATGTTTTATTTACTTGACTATACTAAAACTAAACATTGTTAAGTTTTCTCCAATTGATTATTCAAGATGTTTCTGTCAATGTTGTGAATATTGCTAGTCATTGTTGCTTTACATTTCTCTAGCACATTATTGGGTATACAAAAGTCCTTCATAGGCTACTTCATTGTCTTCTGCTCCACTTGTTCTTGGTGACCTTTTCCCTTCAGTCCCTCACAGCATCACCACTAAAATCTTTTCAGGCAGCACCTTATACCTGCTTATTTTCTCTTTCCATTCAACTAGAGAGCCAGAAAGAGCATGAGATTGGGTTCTACTTCTAACTCTGCCACTGCTTGCTGTCTGACCTAGGGTGAGTCACTTACCTATTCAGGGTCCCAGTTTCCTCATCTGTACAGTGGCATACAATATCTGTCCTTCCTTCCTCCCTCCTTGACTGTGAATCATGTGTTAGGACAGGGGACTGTGACTTCTCATTATCTTATAGCTTAAACAACAGACTTCAAAAATATGACATTCTTCACAGAACCTACACTGACTAAATGTACAATTCCCACGACTATATAACTGAGCCCCGCAAACCCTATGTGTATTGAATGGTTTTTAAGTGGCCTTTATGCTTCCAACATCTGCCCCTTTTCTCATTAGGAAAGAAGTGGGAGGGGTTGGGTTGAAAAAGCCAGAGGTGGAGAAACAATGTGGGCAAGTGGAAAGAACACAGGCAGGACATGGATTGTAATCCTAGCTATGCTACTTTCATTCATTTATTCATTCAATAGTATTTATTGAGCACTTACTATGTACTAAGCACTTACTGTACTAAGTGCTTGGAATGTACAAATCAGCAACAGATAGAGACAATCCCTGCCCAGTGACAGGCTCACAGTCTTGCCTGCTGTGTGACCTTGGGCAAGTTTCTAAACTCTGTTCCTCAGTTTTCTTATCTTTAAAATGGGATTAAATACCTGTTTTCCCTCTGTTTTTAACTGTGAGCCCCATGTAGGAGAGGGATTATGTCCAATTGGATTAATTTGCATCTACCCCACTGTTTAGAACAGTGCATGGCACATAGGAAATGCTTAAATACCATTAGTATTAGGTAAAAGAGCACCTGCATTCAGTGGTGAAAATTTCTACTTGACCAGATACATTATATCCAAATATTAGGTTTTTAAAGAAGATTTTTGAGAGGATGGGCCCAAATCTCAAGCCCATATACTGCAGCAGGAAGTGTAGGTTACCTGACTAAATACTCTTCTTCTTTAGCTCCCAGTAGTGTCCTTTTACTCCTGCTCTGAATTGATCCAGGTGCAGATTACTCATTAACTAAATTGGCAAGAAAGCTGGCAGTGGATCACAGAGGTAATGTGCTTGGTGTGCTTGCCTCTCCCAAGCAGGTGGACCAATGAATTTATCTCAGAGAAAGCTTCCAGGTATGCTTATAAAGTAACCTAAAGTAAAGTACATTGCAATAACTCATTGGGAGTTTGCAGAAATCTGCAGAGAGTTCATATATACGAGTTTTATCCGTCACAATATCTGTGGCTAAGGGAGTTGGCAGATGGAGTTGCTAGCCACTAGGGATTGCAGGAGCAGCTGCAGACTTTAAAGTATTTAAGCTGGTGAATCTCCATAGTCAAAATCTGAGGACCCAAAAATGTAGCACACATGAATTCAATATAAATAATAGAAGCATATTTCTTTTCGATGCAAAAATTAAGGGGAATCCATTTTTTGAATGACAGTTCATTTCCCCCTCTGAAGCTGGTCCCAGCTAGACTGTAAGTTCAATAAGATCAGGGACTACATCTGCTAATTCTTGTCCATTGTACTCTCCCAAGCACTTAGTACAGAGCTCTGCCCATAGTAAGTGCTCAATAAATACCATTGATTGGCTTGTCTCCTATAAGGATCCCCAAGCAGGAAGGAGACTTCTTACTTCCCCACATCTGAATGTCTCCTCCTCCATATTTAGCTGGAGAGTAGAGGAGCTGCAGGTTGGAAGTCACCATCCCTGTTAATCACTATAGAAAATAGTTGGGTTGCAAAGCATCTTCCTTATTTGTCAGCCCTACTGCTGGAAGGTGACAAGGTACTGTCTTCACATGAACTAATATCATTTAACACAGTATGATGAGCTATACCCTTAAGATGTGCTGTGTTAAAAATGAATCATATTTATTGAGCATTTACTGGACAGTAAAGTGAAGAATGGGCTGGAGTGAGGCAAGGCAGGAGTCAAGGACTTCAGCAAGGAGGCTGATACAGTAATCAAGGTGGAATAAGATAAGTGCTTAGATTAATGAGGAAGTTTAGATGGAGAGGAAAGGATAGATTTTAGCAGTTTTAAAGGCTAAACTTAAAGGATTCAGTGACAAATTAAATATGTGGGTTGAATGAGAGAGATGAGTTTAGGATAATAACAAGGTTATGGGTTTGTGATACAGGAAGGATGATGGTACTGTCTACAGTGATGGAGAAGACAAAAGGAAGGGCAGAGTTTGGGTGGGAATATAAGTTCTGTTTAGGACATGTTAGTTTGAGGAGTTGGCAGGACAGCCAAGTAGAGATGTCATGAAAGCTGGAGGAAATACGAGACTGTAGAGAAGGAGAGCAATCAGGGCTAGAGATACACATTTGGGAATCATACACATAGAAATTTTGGTTGAAGCCATCGGAGCAAATGAGTTCTCCAAGGGAGTGGTTGTGATGGAGAACAGAAGAAGAGCCAGAAGTGAATCTTGAGTTAGAGGGTGGGAGTCAGAGAAGGAGCCCACAAAAGAAACTGAGAATGAGTGGCCAGAGAGATAGGAGAATCAGGAGAGGAAAGTGTCAGTGAAGCCAAAGTTGGATAACGTTTCCTGGAGAAGGTGGTGGTAACTGGTGTCAAGGCATCTGAAAGGTCAAGGAGGAATAAGATGAAGGAAAGATTGTTGGATTTCCCAAGGAGTTTTGTGACCTTTGAAAGAGCAGTTTATCTAAAGTGAAGGGAGAGGAAACCAGATATGAGGGATCAAGAAGAGAACTGGAGAGGAACTGGAGACAGGGGCTATGGGCAGTGTGAAGATAGTATTTTGATTTACAAGGGGGTATCTGATCCATGGCCAATTGGTCATGCACTCACAGCATGGCTCAGTGGAATGAGCATGGGTTTAGGAATCAGAAGTCATGGGTTCTAATCCCAGCTCCTCCACCTGTCAGCTGTGTGACTGGGCAAGTCACTTAACTCCTCGGTGCCTCAGTTACCTCATCTGTAAAATAGGGATTAAGACTGTGAGCCTAATGTGGGACAAACTGATTACCCTGTAACTACCCCAGTGCTTAGAACAATGCTCGGCACATAGTAAGCGCTTAACAAATACTAACATTATTATTATTATTATTATGACTCTGGAGTCCAATACAACTTTGGAATAAGGAAAAGGCAAACGTTTCCTTTGTTATAAGTTTGGGAAATATTTAGCTAAAGCATAAAGCTATGTAGATCTTGGCAGATAATGAAGTCCTTTCTGGATTTGTATTGAGGACCTCATAATGCAAGAACTAAGATCCTTCCAATTTGTTGTAAGGGTGGTAGAGTTTTGTAGAAGAAATAGAGTTTGGTAGCATAAATTAGTGTCTACAACTAAAAATATGTGGCCATCATCATTTTCATGATTACCTTTCCCCAGTAGTCTAATGTAAAATTAAATTCTGTTTGGTTTGGACATCAAGAGTGATGTTTAGATGACCGTATCACAACCAGGACAGAAAGCTTCGAAACAAGGCTTGTTGAAAGCTGCCAAGAGAATTGCAGACAAGGAAAGGCAAAACTACCTGACCTAGCCTATTAAGGGTCTGGTATGACTAATCTTCCCAGAAGCCAATGGGACTTTCTGGCGGGTGATACCTCCTGTGGAATAAAGGGAGAACTCCACATCCCCTTTAGGCAAAATTTAGTTTTCCTGAGAGGTTGTCACAGGGAAAGGTTTCAGTTTCTGTGCTGATTTCACCCCTTTTGGCTGCTGCCTTTCCTGCTCCATGATTTTGATTTGGTAAACTATATTGCCCATATTGAAATGGTCAAGAGTAATCTAATTTGGAGTTATTTCACTTTAAACTTTTTCCACCTCTATCCTAAAAGGTAGTCTTGGGAAATCCATGTAGTCAAGACCATGGCAAGTCTTTTGTAATCAAGCAATCAATCAAGCTTTGCAGACATAGCTTTAGACTTTGGTAGTTTTAGAAATAATTTTGCAAACATTCTTTGTGATATCTGTTGGTATTCTTTCCAATTTGTAATAATGACTTTGACCATTATCCTCTTTAGGAGTCTGGTTCAGTCATGACAAGTGGAACCTTTGCAGAACTAGAAAATGGATCTTGAATGCTCTCTTTTCTTTTGGAATTCATTAAATATAGGCCATAATGTATTACTAGTGACCGGACACATGCCACTTACCTTCCCTGGGCCCCAGTTTCCTCATTTGTAAATTGGGGCTTAAATACCTGTTCTCCCTCCATCAAAGACTGTGAGTCTCACTTGGGACGTTGTTCTGATTGTATTATATCTACTACAGTTCCCATCATAGTACTTGGTGCATAATAAGTGTTTTAAAAATGCTGCAGTTATAATTATTTTTAATCTATGTTCAGTATAAATCATCCATGTCCCCAGTCTTATAAAGCCACTACTTTTGAGTCTAATAAAAGTTCATCCCAGTTTTGTAACTACATCATTTCAACAACCTTCAGAGAAGATTTAAGAACCTGCCTCATACAGTCATATTATATGTTGCATTCTAATTGTCTAGAAAATATTCCTTTTTATCACAGTCTAACGTTTTTATTCCATCCTCAGGGTAGTTGAAGAGAGCTGGCCTTTGTCCTTCAGTCTTCTTGTATCCAGGGTAAAAGATAACTTAATTCATAGTTGTTGTTTTCCAATCTTTTAATTGGTTTAATCAGTCTTTATATCTAAACAGCCCCCTTTGGATTTGGCAACTAGAATGAAAATGACATTATGGTGATCAGAGAGCCACATTTTCATTATGAGCTCAACTCCTTTGAGGTGGCACCTTGAGAAGGATCGGGCTTTGAGGAGTATCGCAGCCAAGGAGAGTTTGTAGAATTTGGCATTATGAGAGCAATGTCTTCTAAGGTTGGAATGCTGGGTTGTGAGAAAAAAAGTGAAATCTCTCAGAATTAAAACCAGAAGGAAGGATGTCAAGAGTCTGGGTTTGGTCCAGAGCTAGAAGAGGAAGAACTAAGTCCTCACCCAAGTCCTGGAGCTTGGTGGGATTGCAAAAATCACCAATTTATCCTTGCTTTCCAGCAGGATAGAAAAATGACCTGACATTCCTCTTGAGCAGGCTTTGGTGCTGTCCTCTAGATCAAAAGGCAAGATTAATTGCTGGATTGGCCCCACTTGCACCTGGTACAGGCCAAGTTGCTAATGACTTTGCCCCCACAGTTCACATTAGACCGTCCTGGATTTGGCACCTAAAATGGTGACTTGACCAGCAATAAGTGGAATGGGAGAGTTCCCTTAGTTTAGCCTATATGCTATGTAATCTGTTTTAACCTCTGCCAACCCTACTGTCAGCTCCTTGAAAGCCTACCATTTTTATTGTATTGTACTTTCCCAAATGTTTAGTAGAGTGGTCTGAATACAATAAGCTCTCAATAAATGCCAGTAATTGGTTGGTCAGTTGATTTACCTAGATCACTTGGAATTCTAATCCAATCTTCTAAATTGCTGACCAGTACTCTCTTAGCCCACCACTAGCTAGCTGTCAGCAGCAAACATAATATACAGGCTGTCATCCAGATTACTATGCAAGAAACCTTGCCAAAGGGAAAAAGCAACATGGATTCTGTAAATGGATGCCTCATTAAATCTATTGGAATTGTTTGTGGGTTGTGAGCATGCAAAAAAAAAAAGAACCAGTAGGCATGTTCTTTGCATAGAAGTAGAAATATATGTACCAAGGAGCTAAATATTATTTTAATTTGTCCTGGACAAAAATATAAAGAATTATTTTGGATAAATTTGAGGAAAATCACTGTGTGGGTTGCTAAGCTATGACATTCTTTTTCTAGGGATGATCTCTTGGAATGGCTAGATGCAGTCTTACCTGTATTATCAGTTGAACTAGATTATTTCTTCTTTATATGTGTCTTCCTCCTTTTCTTCTTCTTCCTCCTCCACCTCTTCCTTTTCCTCCTCCTCTTCTTCCTTCCCTCCCTCCTCCTTCTCCTCTTTTCTCTTTCTCAACCTCCTCTTTCTCCTTTTTCCCTTCTACCTCCTGCTCTTCCTTCTCCTCTTGCTCATTTTCCTTCTCCTCCTCTTCTTTTTCTTCTTTCCTCTTCCTCTCTCCCCTTTCCTCCCTTTCCTCCCTTTCCTCCTCCTCTTCCTGGGAAAATACCAGACTATATTTGTTACAGTCTCTATCCCATATGTTTTATCTGTTTTATCTCCATTATGTAGATGATGAAAAATGGTCCAGAGAGGTCAAATAACTTGTTCCAACTCATATAATGGACTAGTGATGTAGCTGGAACACAAACCCTAGTCTCCCATTTCCCAGTCCCTTGCTCTTTCCACTACACCAGGCTGTCTCCTGATGAAAACTTTGATATATTAAAAAGGAAGATCATATGAAGAATGGGTATAGGTATATGTTTATGTAGACACTATTTAAATGGATCTTACCACAATAATTATTTCATCAAGAACCTTTTGGTCTTGATTTTATATCCTATAGAAATATTTAAATGATACCTACTATGCTATGGTATGTATCTTTATAGCTATTGTACAAAACACAGTTAATTATAATCTCTCACCACCTGAAGTGGTTTACTGACATTTTTATTTTAGCCTTGGGTAAAAACAATTTTAGCTAAGGAAATCATTATTCTACCAATTCCCAATCTACCAATACTCTTGTTCAATAAATTTAAGATCAGCAATTACCTAAATTGAATTAAGGCTATTTCACAGACTTTCGCTTTTGTCCTATTACTAAATTCATTCGAATACTTAATCCAATGTTTTATCTTGTTTTTAGAAAGGGAACACAAAACAAAGATGATGATTTCCAATTTGCCTTCCAAAGTAAAGATGGCAAAGACAATTTTCAATAACTATATATTGTTAAACTCACTCTGAGCAAGATTAAAATCATCTGAACATTTTTAATGAATCAGGTAGGTGTTCTGAAATTACCAAAATACATTGTTGGCTTTGCTTGAAGCGTGAATCAACTAAAAACTGAGCTAGGGTTTTTTTTGGGTTTTTCCTCAGCTTTCTCAGGGAGCAGAGAGTGATATAGTTCAACAAGTCTTTATGACAAATTGTAGATATTGTTTTTACTGTTTTTATAAGAAAAACTTTATAAATGCTGAGAGGAGTCAATGATTAAAGTTTTTTAACTTTAGTGCCTATTCTCCCTACAAAAAGGTAAAGTACTTCTACAAATATAAAATGGCATGATTAACATTTCATGAAGACAGATGATTTCTGTAGAAGAGCTCTGATTCCCATTGCATAAGTAGTGTGTACTGTAATTCATACTTCCATCTAATGTAGATATCACAGGGAATAGTGATTGTAGTGGTGGTTGTAGTAATAATAGTACTAAAACTTATTAAGCACTTAATGTATGCAAACCACTGTATCAGATTCTTTGAAAAGTGCATAGGTGATAGACATACAATTATCATGAGTAACTAGTTTTACATAATATATAAATATTTTATAGGTCTATGTGGATTTGCCAAATTCCTTCTTTTATACATGTGGCAAATTAGCTGTGGGCACTGGATGATAGAAATTTTATGGGCAAGGGGAAAAAGAGAGTAAGTGAGAACTAGGAATGGAGAAAATTGAGATAGAGGAAAATAGGGGAGAGTAGAGTAAACTCCTAATTATTGTCTTTGAAGTACTCTATCAACTTGTCCCCTCCTATCTTAGCTATCTGATTTCCTACTATAGTACGGCCTGCTCCCTTCACTCTGGTAGTGGCAACCTTCTCACTGACCACGATCTCTTTTATGTCATCACTGACCTCCCTCACCCATGTCCTACCTCTGACCTGTGACATCCCCCCGCTTCAGATCTCATAGATAATTGCTCTCCCTACCTTCAAAGCCTTATTGAAATCACACCTCCTCCAAAACTAAGCCCTCATTTCCTCTTCTTACTCCCTTCTATGTCACCCTTGTACTTGGATTTGTGCAATTTATTCAAGCACTAAGCACTCAAATATAATTGACTGATTAAGAGTAGAAACAGGAATGATAAAGGATGAAAGAAAGTAAAAGACTCATCCTTCTGGTCTTGGTGTCCCTTTCTCCTTCTCTCCTATCATTGTCACTGCTTCTTTCACTTTTGCTGTGCACTAGGACCAGCTTTCATCACTGGCTAGTCAAGTCAAGCACTATGGAAAATTCACTGGAGAGGAAGCAGGAACCATGATAATAATAATAATGTTATTTGTTGAGTGTTGCGTGCTAGGTACTGTACTCAGTGCTGGTGTGGATACAAGCAAATTGAGTTGAACACAGTCCCTGTCCCATGTGGGGCTAACAGTCTTAATCCCCATTTTAAAGTTGAGGTAACTGAGGCACAGAGAAGTGAAGTGACTTCCCCAAGGTCACACAGCAGACAAGTGGTGGAGGCAGGATTAGAACCCATGACCTTCTCCCAGGCCTGTGCACTACCCACTACGTCATGGGGCATCTCACTGCACCATTTATTTTTCTTCTTTAAGGCAATTTTAGAATTCTGGATAATTTTAGGCTGTAAGTCTAACCTCAGTATTTAGAACTTATTCAGGTTTGGGCACTAGGTTGATAGGTTTTGTTATCTCTGAATGCTGTTGGCCATGTATCTGAATATTTTCTTCATTAATTCATATTTTAGGGCATATTACCTACCAATCATATCTAAGAAAGAGATTTTTACCAGTGGTCCAATATTTATTAAATGTGGCCAGTAGAAAATGTAATGTATTGATTAATCAAAGTGTTATCAACTTCTCTGAATATTAAAGTCAGCATCAAGTGGAACCACAGAAAATAGTACAACCTAAATATTAATTTGGATATTTTATTATCAGATCTCTTTAAAAATGCATTCATATACAAAACCCAAGATTAATCTACATCCTTCAAAAAGATTCATTATTAAAAATGTAAAAAAGAAAAGAGAATTAATAAAACATAGCTATCTTGGTTGGGTAAAGTGATAAAACTTTGTCTGAGTCCAGGCTGATATCCCAAAGGTCTACCTCAAAGAAATAAAAACCCTATCTATGGTATGACTGGGAGACCCAGTATTTTTTCATTAAAGCCATGTCCAGTTGAACAGTTTTCATAAATATAACCTATAAACTACACTCAGCATCAAATGTCAGAACAGAATCACCTGCAGTGAGGTCCTGAACTCATGAAACTAAGTCAGTTTGTCATTGTTTAAGCAATACTCCCATCTGCACAGCTCTGCTATGTGAGATAATAAATACACATAGATATATGAATTAATAATGAGTAAACAGATAAATGCATGAAAATTGGGAGATGGCTAAGAAGATGATATGACTGAAAAATTGAGTGTTTAATCAGGATATAGATCAATTGTAGTACCCCATGGGCTTAGTACATTGCTCTGCACATAGCACTAAATCAATGCTATTGATTGAGAAAGGGGTTTTGGAGGGGAAAGAAGATGCAGTTTGGAAAGAGGTTAGTGGAGAGGGCATTCCATGGGGAAGAGAGGATAGAATTGAACAAAGGTTTAGTCGCAGAAAAAGGTCAAGGAGAAGGGGTAGCCAGAGGGTTGGGAAGAGTAAGGAGCACAACTGGGATGTAGTGGAAGTAGAGAGCAGTAGTTAAGAAGGAAAAAGTAATAAGAGATGGCATTAGGAACCTATATGCTTATGAGAGAAGTACCAATGGGAAATCGTCAGAGATTTGGGAAAAGGAGATGATACACTCCAACTACCTTTGACACACCTCAAATGGGACACTCAATCATTCATATTTATTCAGAGCTTACTGTGTGCAGAGCATTGTTGTAAGTGCATAAAAGAGTACAGAATTGGTAGATATGTTCCCTGCCCACAACAACCTTATGGTCTAGAAGATGTTCTCTGTAGAAATAGAAGAGGAGAGGAACTGGAGATGAGATCACAAAGGAGTTACACTGCTAGACTATGAATGTGTATTCCTGGTTGAATGGGGATATGGTGGAAAAAGATTGAGGAATGACCAAGAGTTAGACTAAATAATAATAATCATAATAATAGTAATTGTGGTATTTGTTAAGCATTTACCATGTGCCAAGCACTGTACTAAGTCCTGAGGTAGGTACAAGAAAATGGGGTTGGAAGCTTCCTAAATGTGGAAGATAAAGCAGAGAACAGCCACTAAATAATACTCATAGCCCACATACAGAAAATTAAAAGTTTCTACATCTGTTGCCAGGCATGAAAGTCTTCCTGTGTCTGATCTTAGAGGGAGGAGGAAGAGGGAGAAGAGGGAGAGAAAGTGTAGAGGAGGAGTAGGACTTACTGAGTTCCCACCAGGTGTAGTGGCTTGTGCTAAAGTTTGGGATATACAGAATAATGTAGTAACATGCTTCCTGTTCACAAGTAGCTTATACTGTGATGGTGGGGAGAAAAACAGAAAAATGTTTCAACTACAGTGATCCAAACAAACTGACAATATATAGATCTCTCTCTCTCTCTCTCTTTATATATATATATACACACATATATATGATGAGGATTTAAATATGTGTAAAAGTTGGCAGAAAGGTTCATTTGGCCTGAATGGTAGGAAATTGATAGGGGAAAGTTTGTTGGAGAAGGGATTTTAGGAGGGAATTGAGAGTTGTATAACTGTGGTCTGTCTGATATAGGGAGGGTGGGAGTTCCATGCTTGTAGATTATACTGCCTATGGTGAGATTGAGTGGTATGTAGTGGTAATGCCATGTGTCTATTTGTGAAGGTGAGATTGATGCAAAGCTACAAAATATAGAAATGTTTCATTTAACAGAATTAAATCCCCCTATGCTTTGAAATATTGATAGATGGAAAAATGTTTACAATTATGGAATAGTTTACCAAAATAAATCTTGAAAAATAATGAAAAGAATAATCTTTCTCTTCTATGTTTTGTTGCTTTATTTTTACTCTTGTTACTTAAATTGCCATTGTAAGTAATAACTTTTTGCCTGCAAGAAATCAAGTATATACTTAAAGTTTCACATATACTGACTTTTTCTTCTAACACTGGCTTTCTATTAAGGTTACCTTAATACTTACCTGGATCTAACTGTCTTCTATAGATTTGGTTGCCTATGAAATCATGGACCTGAAATAAAGATCAAAGAACCTTTCCAGTTTCTCTTCTCCCAGTATTTAACAAACTGACACTGAACTTATTTGCTTGTAAGCACAAATATAATTTTAACAGTTCCGAAAGAGTAAAGAGCTGAAACAAGTTTTAAGTTATCTACCTTTAGGGAGATATTCTGGAAAATGTTTCCTTTAAAATAAAAATCAATTTGTCTTTGAAGTAACTATAAAACTTTTCCAAGACAGGAACTTACTTTGCTCTTTGAACAAGTTTCTATATTGAACTACTCATTAAATTATTAAATGAGCTCATGGAACAAAATTATACAGTTCCATAGAGACAAAAGAAGGCATTGCCATTTTTATATTCTGTAGGCATGTCTGAAATGTTATAGTAAAACAAGAATATGGAACACATAAAAATCAGTCTTTTATTTGACTGAAGGAGAAATAAGTGTAAATGTTAATTGCACCCATAAATATCAAAAATGCAACTAAATGAGGAAAATCAGTGGACATTAAGCAGAACTAACATTTACTAAGTTTCCTAACATTGAGTAAAATATTGAAACATATAACTTTAATATTTTTCAAGTTTCTAATTATTTAAAAGCTTTAATTCATTTGGGTTCATAGGTGACAATGCTAATGGTGAGACTGTCTATTTAAGCATGTGAGTATGGCTGGTGAAACCAATTTCTGACTGATACTCCCTTCCTTAGCATTTGCATGTATTGATTGACCCTTTCTTCACTTCTCTATTTGTTTCCAGAATGTTTGGCACTGCTTCAGGTCCACCTTTATCCAGAAACCTCTATTCCAAGAGACTGCTCAATGCTAGGATGAACTGTCTACCGCTGCCATCTCCTAACTGATCACTGTTATGCCACATACTGTTAGGAATAACTTGATTAGTGATTAAAAAAAATTATTCTTTCCACTATTTAGAATTTCCCCATTTCAGTTCAACACAAAGCAGCTGTTCACACTCTCTGCTGTTGCTCATTCTCCTTGTATGTCCCATCCAGTGAAGGTATGATGTAATAAGTACTACTCATAATGGTAGTCTTGGTCCCTTAAACTCACTGTTTATGATCCTGTCTTGCCACTTATATCAAATATGACATGCAGTTCTTTGTTGATATTAGCCATAGATCAGCAGTGTCGATTCAAGGGAAAAACTTAAGATAATGACATGTAAGAAAAAACTGTGATTCATATGTTTATCAATCAGTCAGGTATTTATTAAGCACTTACTGTGTGCACAACACTGTACTTTGTGCTTGGGAGAGTACAATATAATAGAGTTTGTAGAAATGATCCCTGATCTGTAGGAGTTTATAATCTGCCTAGCAGATCATTATTTAAAAAAAAAAACTTGCTTGGCAAATTTAATAAATTAATACCCAGAAAGATTTGCATTTCCAAGATTTGTCTGTTCTGCACAGAGTAAAAGGCTAAGGAGTGCTGTTAATAGCAAGAGCCAGTCCAGGTAAGTCCAATCAATAGATGGTCTTTGAGCTGGAATCATCCACCCATTCCAATACCAAGGTGTTCTAGATAAGCCTCATCAGAAGCTAGTATTTTCCATACATTCTAAAGGAAAATAAGAGAGGATATCATCTATTTCACTTGGCCATCAACCCGTAAGTGCCAAGACAAGATGCCAAAATTCCAAGACTTCCCTGATTAACTCCCAGCACACTGAGTCATTGCAATCCAACAGTCACTTTTACCACTCATATTTTTATTTATGCTGTTCCTCAGCACTTTTGTATCTATATATAATCATTTGTACTGTTATTTATATAATCTACACTATTTTTATGTTCCTCTCCTTCTGTTAGAGTGAGCTCATTAGGGCCAGGGACTGTGTTTTGAACTTCTAATATAATTTCCCAATCACTTAATACACTGAATTGAAATGAGTGGATGATCAGTAAATATCACTATAGTTCGCCTCAGGAAGCAGTGATGACAGATAATCCACAGAACTCTGAGTGTTTTTTTGGGTTTGTTATTAATGGACTGAAAATTGATGAAGTCCTATGACTTCAACAGGCTAATAAAATTGTGGATAGAGCATGGGCCTAGGAGACAGAGGGACCTGGGTTCTAATCGCAACTCTGCCACTTGCCTACTGTGTGAATTGCGAAAGTCACTTGATTTATTTGTGCCTCAGTTCCCTAATCCTTAAAATGGGATTCATACTGTGGGTTCCATGTGGGACATGGACTGTGTCCAACCTGATTAGTTCGTATCTATTCCTGTGCTAGCACAGTGCCTGGCACATAGTAAACACTTAAATGCCATAAAAAATAAAATTGTTATTCCTAAATAGCTCCTATTTGACAGTATCCATCAAGCACTGTGGAAAGTACATACTTTGGGGCAGTTAATCTCATCTGTGAAATGGAGATTAAGAATGTGAGCCCCATGAGGACCATTGACTACCCCAGTCTTAGTACAGTCATGGCACATAGTAAGCGCTTAATACCATTAAATAAAGCAAAACAAAAAAAAGCCTACTGCAGATATTTAAAGCTGCATTCTTTTTGCGTACTATCACTCTTCCCACCATATTCAGCCAGAATTCACTATACTGTACTGTAAGCTTCCCCACTAGATTGAAAGTTCTTTTAGGAAATGGATTGTGTCAACCAACTGTAATACATTATAGTCTCCCATGCCCCTAGTCCAATGTTCTGTACAGAGTAAGCACTCAGTTAATACCATTGTTTGATAGATGAATTTGGCTGGTTTTGATATCCAGAGACCGTGACTTCTAGGCCATAGTTTCCAAGCACCATTCAGGTGGTACAATTTTTTTTCTTTTAATAATTCCTTATGGGTCCCTCCACCTTCATCCACCCCACCCTAATGCCACCTCTTATCCTGTTGTTAATTCTACATCCCTCCATGAATGCCTTTTGATATTAACAAGATAACAAAAGTAGCTCCTTTAAGCCATTACACTCAGAACTATCTCCTGAATCAAGAGCCCATGGTAATCAAAAGTAAAAAAAAAAAAAAAGAGAGAGGCAGAGTTTATCAAATTTTTCTTAGGTCAGGCGCTTCATTTTCAGTAGGACCACTATGTGCTTGTCACTTGTGACCTTGCCAAATTCTTCTGAAGCTTGAATGCATTATTGCAATGTCAGTCTTAGTGGCACCATAAATTACCAATGACACATTTCAGCTTTCTTATTCTTTCTAAGGGGGAAGTTTCTCAGGAATAGTTGGGACAAACAGTCATTATTTTCTAAGATAAATTACATGAACACTTAAAACGTCACCAGCAAGTTACCTATGCCTTATCTGAAACTGTCAAGGTAAAACTGACTTTCACATTCTTGGCAAAAGAGAAATCTTGGATAACTACCAGGGAAAACACATTTTATTCATCTTGTGACCTCCAACTACAGAAAGCCAATTCTCAATCAGAATCCACTTCTGATCCCCTGGGAACCTCACCAAGCTCAACAGGCTATGAACATCTCCAGGTGTGGTTCAGGAACTATTTTATACAGATGACTGTGCTTTAAAGATATAGTCACAAGAAATCTATATGGGATTATGAATTACTTTTCAGATTCAGCAGTCTACTATAGAGTGAAAATGAATTTGAAGAAAACTAATAGTAATGTGATATTTTTTAATAGCTTATTATGTGTCAAGCACTGTGGTTAAATGCTCTAGATAATCAAATTGGACCAGAGGACTCATAGTTGGAATCATGCACCAAAGTTATGTCTCAAAGTACAGCTAAAAAGTTGTACGCACTGCTGCTTCCCTTATCTGAAGTGCATTTAGAGCTGGTATCCCAGATTAAATTGTAATCTTCTTGAAGGTGAGAAATATGTCCATAGCTCTAATATATTTTATTTTCCCACATGCGTACTTAGTACAGTGCACTGCACACAATAAACACTCAGTAATACTGATTGATTGGTATGCCCTGAAAACTCAAAAAAAATCCTTAGTTGCAAAGAATGAACCTAAGACTGATGGTCACTCATTGCATTATTTAGCTCTGTGGTAACACATGGTTAATATTTTGTCACCCATTGTCATTTCCAAAAACAAAGAGCTATACATATAGGCATACACATGACACAGCAAGGTTTTGTAACTTGAAAATCAAGATATCTTGAATAGCTGTTTCTTGGAATACATTTTCCATGGACTTTAAGTGACATAAATTAGGTACCATTGCAGGACCTCTGGAAAAAATGTTAACTTTTTTGCCATATACTGTAATACTAAATCTCACAGAAATTCTTATTTTATCTTGGTTAAAGTCATTTTTAATGGTATTTACTAATTGTTTACTTTGTGCAGGCACTGTCTAAGCATTGGGTAGATACAAGATAATTAGCTTGGACATAATATCTGTCCCACATAGGGATTACAGTTTAATCCTGATTTTGCAGATGAGATAATTGAGGCACAGAGAACTGAAGTGATTTGTCCAAGGTCACACAGCAGATAAGTGGTGGAGCTGGAATTAGAACTTGGGTCTTCTAACTCCCGGGCCTGTCCTCGATCCACTAGGCCATGCTGGTTCCCAGTTTAAAGCCAACATTATAATCACAAATGA
Source organism: Ornithorhynchus anatinus (assembly GCF_004115215.2). Taxonomy (NCBI): domain Eukaryota; kingdom Metazoa; phylum Chordata; class Mammalia; order Monotremata; family Ornithorhynchidae; genus Ornithorhynchus; species Ornithorhynchus anatinus. The sequence goes on along the minus strand of NC_041737.1, from coordinate 26,558,802 downwards.
GGGGTTTTAATATAATAATGAGTCTTGTTAAGGAGGCTGCAGAAGTAGAAATTGTCAGTGGTAGTGTTTTTTTTAATCATGTCCAATTCATTTAGAACAGAAGTCTTCTAAAAGAATATTGTAGCAAGTAAAATTCCTTCCAAACACTTCTACACATCTCTGAGATCCTGTCTTCATCAGGATCTACTTTTAATCATCCTTTTAATGTTATGTTTTCTTGAAAATTGATGATGGCGAAGAAACATGACACTTCACTTTGTCTCAGTTACCTTATCTGTAAAATGGGGATTAAGAGTGTGAGCTCCACATGGAACAAGGACTGTTTACCTTGTATCTGTCCCCACCTTTTATTATAGTGTCTGGCACATAGCAAATGCTTAACAAATACCATTAAAAAAATCAAAAGAGTTTTTCTTTATTTCAGCTTCTAGGTTCATCAATAGGATCATCAGAGCCCTTTGAATGAGATGCAAGTAACTAACATCTCTATACAGTACATTTTTATATTGTTCCACATTTCAACAATGTCTTTGGCTAAGTATTCAGGGATTTCTTTATTCTTCTGTATTTATTCATTATTTATTTATTTATTTATTTTATTTTTCTTTATCGGCAATTTGACACATGCTGGGGGTATCTTCCTTTAATATCTATTCATGGTTGACTGCTTAATCTCAGCCAAGGTGGAAACTAGGTAGGGGTGGGCGTGCATTTCTCTACCTGCCCCAGCCAGGTCAGAGTGGTTGGGGTTTGGTGTAGAATGTGGAAAAAAAACAACTTAGCTAATATTCCTGGAATTGTTACATCATGGGGTATGCCTGAATAGAGATTTCAGAGCACTGTGTTTAATGGAAAAGATGATGGACTAGCCCATTTTGGGCATAGATTGTTTCTCTTTATTGCTGAATTGTACTTTTTAAGTGCTTAGTACCGTGCTCTGCACACATTGAGTGTTCAATTAATAAGAATGAATGAATGAACAGTATAACATATTGATTGGCCACTAGGAAGGGAGAGTGTTAGCCCAACATTACTAGAACCATATTTGAGTTGAAAAATTATACTGTATATTTCAATTTCTATATATGAGCCCTATGATAATATACATAATGAAGTGCTTCATAGAATCAGGAAAACTGTATGAATTGACATTGTGTCAGTCAATCAAATGATGATTGAGTGTCTACAGAGCACTTATTAAATGCTTGGGAAAGTACATAGAGTAGGGAAACATTAGCATGGTGTATTTGATAGAGCACAGGCCTGGGAGTCTGAAGGTCATGGACTCTTATCCTGCCTCTGCCACTTGTCTGCTGTGTGGCCTTGGATAAGTCACTTGACTTCTCCGTGCCTCAGTTACCTCATCTATGATATGGGGATTAAGACTCTGAGCTCCATATGGGACAACCTGATTACCTTGTATCTACACCAGCACTTATAATAGTGCTGGAACCTAGTAAATGCTTAACAAATGCCATATTATTATCCCTTCCCACAAGAAATGTATTGTGGGGATGACAAGCAAGGTATACACAAAAAAAATTCTGAAATGCTATCATTTCACTGGCATAAAATAGACCAACTTCTACCAGATCTCCAAAACAATATGGGAAAAAATCCTTTATAAAAACTCTGAATCCCTTTGACTGATGGAAAGAATAATAGCTAACAATAACAGTTGTAATATTTGTTAAGCACTTACTATGTGCCAAGCACTTTAAAGAGCACTGAGGTGGATGCAAGATAATCTGGTGACACTGTTTCTGCTACATATGAAATTCACAGTCTAAGTAGAGGGTGAACAGGTTTTTAACTATTTTACAGATGAGGGAACTGAGATACGGAGAAGTTAAGTGACTTGCCCAGGGTCACACAAGCAAATGACACATCCAGGACAAGAATTCAGGTCCTCTCATACTTAGGTCTTCCCAATAGGGCACATTGCAGTCACTTGGAAGCACCTAAGGACCAAAAGGGGACCTTAATCAATTAATCAATGATATTTATTGCAAGCTTGCTGCACTGTACTAAGTGCAAAGGGTATCTTCAGTCCCTAAAGATGTACTTATTCAATAGGAAAATAATTATGAATCATTTCTTAGAATTTTCAGCCACTCCCATTTGTGAGACTAATGATTCCTTTAATTACTCATGTCAATATTTCACATTTACTTTTCAGAAGTGTTTGAGAATTGTTTGCTGCCTTCAAAATGTTGCTAAGATATTTGAAAATAATGGTTATATAATAGCAACTCATTAAAATCATATAAAATATGTCATTGCACATGTGAAGTAGAATTTATTTAAGGTAGAAAAGTAAGTTTATATTCCATTGAAAATTTGGCCATTTGAATGTTGTTGTAATGATATTAAAATTTTCCATTTGACAGATGTTCCCAGGAATATTCATTTTCTTTCCCTTTCTCTCTCTTGCCTTTCCTTTCCTCCTCCCTTTCTCTTCAACAACCCCCTAGCTTCCTCCTCCCACCTTCTCTCCTTCCATCCCTAGAAAAATCTTATTTTATTAGGGGACAGAACAAGCAACATCAGGGAAACCCTAAACACATCCAAGGTTTCTGTTACTATCGACAATCTCAAAGCAGTTATTAAATTCTGCTGAGTAGGCAGTATACTGCCCAGAATTGCAAAATCGATCAGTAGTATTTACTGAGTGCTTACTATGCGCAGAGCACTGAGGGAGAGTACAACACAACAGAATTAGCAGACATTTTCCCTGCCCAAAACAAGTTTACACAAATTACTAAAAATACAGAAAACAGAGTTAGCCTGCAAAACAGACTGTGACAACATTAGAATAGCAAGCTCCATACCAATTGAAAATCTCCAAGGCTGTTGTGATGTCTCATTTGCTTTCTGGCTGTAAGAGACCTAGACGTAGCGCAAGAGAGATGCAGCATCACCTAGTGGATAGAACACAGGCCTGGGAGTCAGAGGACCTAGTTTCTAATTCCACCTCTGCCACATGTCTGCTGTGTGACCTTCAGCAAGTCACTTAACTCCTCTGTCCCTCAGTTCCCACATGCGAAAAATGAGGATAAGGACTGTGTCAAACCCGATTTTGTTGTATTTACCGCAGCACTTAGAATAATGCCTGGAACAGAGAAAGCACTTAACAAATACCACTATTATTATTATTATTAATAATAATTAATTATTATTAAATAATGATAAAAAACATTCAAGTCCTTGAGAAGTGGCTTGAGAAGCCACTCATAAACCATACTAAGCAGCAAATGGCAGCATCAGATTACCAACCCTGAGGATTTGGCATGTATTCGTTTCTGGAGCACTGAAGCAATTTCAGAGCAAAATAATTCCATTGAGTAGTATGCTCATGTAAAATGGATGACATCAAGATATCCAAACAGCTTTTGAATGAAAACTGAAAGGGGGCACCTACAAGATGTGGGCAAAAAAACAAAACCCCTTGGTTCAAGGACACAGTGAAGCATTGTCTCAAACAATGTGACTTTGCAATTGATGATTATGAAACCACTGTAGCAGACAGACCAACTGGCATGGCTGACACCAAATAACAATAATAATATTGATATTTATAATTATTGTACACTTACTATGTGCCAAGCACTGTTCTAAGTGCTGGAGAAGATACAAGGTAATCAAGTTTTCCCATGTTGGGCTCACAGTCATAATCCTCATTGTACAGATTAGGTAAGTGAGGCACAGAGAAGCAAAGTGACTTGCCCAAAGTCACACAGCTGACAAGTGGCAGATTCGGGAATAGAACCCACAACCTCTGACTCCAAAGCCTGTGCTCTTTCCATTAAGCCATGCTGCTCCTCACAATGGGAAAGGGGTTGCTCTCATTGACAAAGATTTCATAATGACCTAAATTCCAAGAAACAAGTTTGGAAGGTAAGGGGCTCTCAATGGGAAAATTCCTTTAATACAAGGATAACCTATCCTTCAGTGAAAATAATTCAGGAAAAGAGTTTCAAATGCTTGTCAGCCTTTTTAGCCAAATTTATACATGAATAGCATCTCACTGTCAATAGAGTCATTTTGGAAAATGAAAACAGCTATATTCGTCTAGAAGATTCAAATGGGCTCCTCCTTGATGGGCTACTTTGAGTAATGTTTCATGTACATTTTATTAGACACCTTAAGGATGATTCTCTGCACTACTGCTTTCTCCCTGGCTTCTATTTAAATAGCATAGTAGGGGTTCATAGGCTGTGGAGTCCTGTGCTCACAGATTTATTGTAGTGACAGTCTTGCAGCTCACTGGTTTCGTTTGGGCTATCAATCTCATGTCCACAATTGGAGTGTGGTCTAGCTTTGCATAGTGGATCTATCACACCAATACTTTATGGCCACTGGGTTTTCGTCAGGCACAAAAATAAACCAGCACAAGAAAGCAAAATGCCAAGCTTGTTGTATGCTTAAAGGACTTCGAGAAAATTATTGAGGTGCCGATATTATTAGGGCAGTACTACCCAACAAGAATATAGTTCAAAAAGCATGCACTGTCTCAATGATGTCACCAACAACAAAAAACAAAAAAGGCCAAAGTCACATGATGTACCTAGAAGTGAAAGCAAAAATGGAAAAACTGAAAACTGGTTTCTGGTTTGTGTCTTATTTATTAATAATGTTGGTATTTGTTAAGTGCTTACTATGTGCCGAGCACTGTTCTAAGCACTGGGATAGACACAGGGGAATCAGGTTGTCCCATGTGGGGCTCACAGTCTTAGTCCCCATTTTACAGATGAGGTAACTGAGGCACCGAGAAGTTAAGTGACTTGCCCAAAGACACACAGCTGACAAGTGGCCGAGCTGGGATTCAAACCCATGACCTCTGACTCCAAAGCCCGTGCTCTTTCCACTGAGCCATGCTGCTTCTCTAAGCCACATCTAAGCCCACGCTGCTTTATTAGGAAAGAAGACCAACATAAATCCATTTGATAGAGGTTTAAGGACTCTGAAATTTATCATTTAAAGTGATAATTATCATAATGACTGTGATATTTGTTGAGTTAAATAAATCCCCTTTATTTAACAGGCTGAGCTTTCAAATTTCTTGTACAAGTTCTTATTAAATACCAGTTTGGAACAAGCAGTAAGCAATCTATCAAGCAATCCATCAATAGTATTTATTGAACCCCTTTTGTGTCAGAGCACTGCACTAAGTGATAGGGAGGGTACACTTGAGTTAGTAGACACAATCTCTGTCTTCAAGCAACAATCTATCTACATAAAGGAAGAAGGAAAGTAGATATTTAGTGATTGAGTTCTTAGTTAATAAGTTTGTACAAAAGTAGCCCTAATGATGCAAAAGTGCTTTGGTGAAATTAGGGGGAAGAAGATAAATTATTCAGGGAAAGCTTCATGAAGATGTGATTTCAGAAGGGCTTGGGAAATGGAGAGCCCTATGATCCGGCAGTTAGGAAGAGGAAGTTCTAGGCAAATAAAAGGGTTCGATCAAGAGTACAGAAGCTAGAAAGAAGAGAATAAGGCAGAGAACAGAGTTTAGTTTGAGATGAGCAAAGCATGTGACCTGAGGTATAATGTGGGAAGAGAATGGATAAGTAAGGGTAAAGACAGCTGTTTCAGTGATTTAATCCAGCCACACACTTCACACCTCTAATGCTTATTTATTTATTATACCTCCATCTTGTCTATCTCATTGCTGACCTCTTTCCCATATACTGCCTCTTGCCTGGGATGCCCTTCTTTAGATCATAAGCTCATCCTCTAGATTGTAAGCTCATCCTCTGGGCTGTAAACTTGTCCTCTAGAAGGTAAGCTCATTGTGGGCAGGAATGTCCATTATATTGTACTCTTCCAAACACTTAGTACAGTGCTCTCCACACAGTAAGTGCTTAGTAAATGATTGACTGACTTGATACCCGATAGGTGGTCACTCTCCCACCTTCCTCCACTTCTCTTCCAACAGGCCTTCTCCATTATGCCCTCATTTCCTCTTCTCCAACTCCCTTCTGTGTTGTCCTTGCAGTTGGATTTTCATATTTTGTTCACTCCTCCCTCAGGCTCACAGACCTTAAGTTCATATCCATAAATTTATTTCTATTAATATCTGCCCCTGTGACTGTAAGCTTGTTTTGGTCAGGGAATGTACCTACCAACTCTGTCATATTGTACTCTCCCAAGTACTTAGTTCGGAGCTCTGCACACAGTAAGCACACAGTTGATTAATTGACTGATGGATTGATCATAAAGACAGCGATCAAGTGTATCAGTTTAATCCCAAGAGGACTTTAACCACTAAAGCCTCTTTACTTTTTCAATTCTGTTTTTTTGAAATCTGTATCTTAATCGAGTTAAGGGTAATGCCAAAGTAATATGCTGTGAGACAAGGAGGATGATGGCGTTATTTACCATAATTGGAAAGTCTTCAGGAGGAAAGGCTTAAGTGGGGAGATGAGTTCTCTTTTAGACATGTTGACTGTGAGGCATTGGCTGGAAATACAAGTAGAAATGTCCTGAATGCAGGAGGAAATGTAAGACTGTGGAGAAGGAGCAAAGTTGGGTTGAAGAGGTAGCATTGGAGATAATCCACATGGAGATGGTAGTTGAAGCTATGGAAGCAAATCAGTTCTCCAAAGGATTGGGTAGATGAAGAATAGAAGAGGACTCAGAACTGAACCTGAGGGACACCCATAGTTAAGGGCTAGGAGGCATAGAAGGAGCCTCTAAAAGGGATTGAGAAGGAGTGGTCAGAAAAGTAGGAAGAGAACCAGAAGGAGACAGTGTTAGTGAAGTCAAGGTTAGATAACGTGCTTCAAGAAGAAAGGGGTGGTCCAACAGCATCAAAGGCAGCAGAGAGGTCGAGGAGGATTAGGATGGAGGAAGGACAAGAAAGAGGTTATTGATGACTTCAAAGAGAATAGTTTCTATGGAGTGGATGGAAAGCAGGTGGCACAGATCAAGGAAAGAATTGGAGGAGAGGTGGTAGAGGCAGTGGGTGTAGATTTCAAGGAAAACCTCCTTATAATTGGCATCAAGGCTTTCACCAACTCACTCCTCATTACATATCAGCCATTTTCACTTCCCTTCTTTCCAAATCTGTCAGGTCACCAAATTAAAAGGGCATTTGAAATTCCATCACCTCCAACAAGCCTTCCCAGATGTATTATCCACATCCCAACTCATATAAACCCAATAATTATAGCTCATTTCTATCTATCCTTAATATGTTTTATTCATGTTTATTCAATTATATATTTCATTATTCATTTTTATTATTCTGTAAATATTTGTCTCCTCCCATTAGAGGGCAAATCCCTGTGGACAAGTGATGTGTCATTTCTTAGCTTTGCAATAATAATTATGGTATTTGTGAAGCACCTACTATAAGCCAGGCACTGTTCTAAGTGCTGGGATCAAGGAAGTTGTTGCAGTACACAATTTCCTGAGCTCGAGGGGTCTCCAAGCATCTCCAAGATTCCATCCCTGGCCTTGGAGAGTTTGGCCAGGGGGTCTTGGGCTGACCCCCTCCCAACAAGGACACAATGTCAGATTGTGGGGGTGGTTCTAAGAAATGAAGAGGAAAAGAAAAGAGGAAGATGAGGAAATCAACTCTGTGTGTCATTAAATTCATCCGTGGTGCCTGACCAAGATGTAGCCCATCCTTCCAGGGGCAGTAGGCATAGGTCCTGGGCATCCCCCACACCTACAAAGAGGAATCACACTTGAACCCGGGTCCCCTGCATCTCCAGCCCCATTCACAACCTAAGTGCTTAGTACACTAGATTACACCAAGTGTGTATTAAGAATACATTTTATTACTAATACATTTTTCAATATTTTGGATAATAGAATATGACAGTTGTCTTTATTACCTTATTGCTCTATTATATGTGCCTGACAAAACAAAAAGATGCCAAGCAAAAAATATATTTTGTCTGTTTTGTGGGATATTCAGTGTCCCCAATTCCTTTTTTAGATTAATGCCACCTAATTGTCAATCGTTGAAAAGCTGTTTCCTTCATTCTTAAACTGAAAATTGAGTTTAACCAACTACAGCTTTTCATACAAGCATAATATGTGAAAACTGGTTTTCATTGAACTATAGGGAAATGCTGAAGGAGCTGCCACCTGTGGTTCTGTAGAAAAATGGTCATTAGAATATGTGCTCTCATGGGCAGCTCTCACTGATCAAGGAAGATGAAATAGCAATCACTTTTTCCAGTACAGTAATACATTTCTATTGCTTTTCGGTGCCTTAGTAGCATTTAACCCTTATGGTACTTTGGACCATATCTATATGTTTTTATTTTGCTTTTCAGCTCTTGGTACCAAGAAAACAATCAAGAGCTTACTTAGCTCTCAACTGTGTGCAAAGCATGTACTAAGTGCTTAGGAGAATGCAACATAACAGAGTTGGTAGACACGTTTTCAACTCACAACAAGTTTCCAGCATTTGATAAGTTACCAGACTTAAGGCCTGCATTTCCATTGGTAAACCAAAGACTCACCCCATAAACAAAGCAATGCCTAGGAGGGGAGTTACTAAAAATAATACACATAAACTTAAAAAATCCTTGATTATGGATAGAAAAGGAGAGAAATTATTTCATTAGCAATTAAACTCATTCTGTCTCATCATAGATATCTAATGACAAAGGGATAATTGGTTTCAATATTATGTAATTAGGCACTAAGAGATTCGACTAGAGAGTTATTTTTGAAGTTTGTGTTTCTGCTCACCATAAATTATGCTGCATAGATGAGTGGATCTCTATTTTTGGTTAAAACTGGCTTATTCAACACTTCAGTAGCTGAAAAATGCACTGTAATCTTGGCCGAATGATTCTTTGTGGGAGGAATTAACAACGAGCTGAATATGTTTAAATCCTTAACAGGAGAGTGCTGCTAAGCTCAAACCTTTGCAGTTCTCTTACCATCTTCTCATAAGGAAACATCCCTGGAAAGCTTACCAGGACAGCTCTGCCCCCTGGTTAAAAAACCAGCACCATCCCGCAAGAATGAGGTATTTTGTTATCTATAATTATTCACCTCAAAGAGTTTCAGGTGTTGGGGGATTTCTGGACTCTACATCCTCACCCAATACCTGAATTAAAGAAGCTCCTCCTGGTTTCCTAACAGAACTTTATTCTTAATTAAATGGCTTTAGATTGTCATTTGTAGACCCTAAGCAAAATTCTCCCTGGCACTGGTTCTCTGTGATAGCCCCACCTCTCTGACTCTTAGTAAATGGGGATTTTACACTAAATGGTACCGTTGGTACCCTCCATGTGCCAACCTAGATTTCACTGTATAATCAGAACCTTTCAAAAGTTATCAGGACCTTGGGAGTTAAACAAGAAGTCTTTCCGAAGCTGAAATTCAAGAGATCACTTATGTCAAAGGAAAAGATGGCAAATCTGGAGGTCATAATGCACTAAAATCTCTCTATCCAGTGTCTGTCGAAGCATAGCATGGAGCCAAAGAGGTCAATCTTGATGATGGACCGGGGCCTCTGTTGTTTCTGGAGTTGACCCATTAGATGAGGCTTCCTGAAGTTGTGGCCTCGGGTCTCTATGCCAGGAAATAAAGTACTAAACACCCATTGGACTTGATGCTCCCAAGACTGTAGCTACTCTGCCCATTTGGAATAGGTGACATTATCCCCATTATAAGATCTGGTCTTTCCTTAATAGATTCCTACTTTTCACCTGGAAAAGGCTTTGACAGTAGAAAAGCTTCCAGTAGGAATTTTGCAATCAATTGATCAATCAGTCAATGGAATTTATTGAAAGTTTCCATGCAGAGTACTGTACTAAACACTTGGGAGAGTACAATACAACAGGGTTGGTATATACATTTTCTGCCCACAATGAACTTAAAGTCTAGAGGGCAGACAAAAATCAATTAATCAATCATTGGTATATATTGAGCACTTACTATGCAAAAAGCACTGTACTAAACACTTGCCTTTTAAATGCAGCCTTACTTTTGTTACTAGAGGCAGTGAGAAGCTGTGATAGAAGATTCTGAAAGCCCCTAGTATAGGAAATGAACTTGGATACCAAGTGCTATCCTTTACGGTATTGTTCATTCACTCATATTTATTGAGCACTTACTATGTGTGCGAAGCACTGTAGTAAGCACTTGGGAGAGTACAGTGTAACAATAAGCAGACACACTTCCTGGCCATGATGAACACCCCTTTCACATGGCAACACCCGCAAGTCTTTGGATACAGTAAGCACTTAATAAATACCACTAATTGATTGGTAAGGGGCTGCATCCTGGGAAAATTTTTTTTAATGGCATTTCCTAAACACTTACTATGTGACAAACACTGTTCTAAATACTGGGGTAGATACAAGTTAATGAGGTCGGACCTAGTCCCTGTCCAATGTGTGGCGCTCAGTCTAAGTAGGAGGGAGAACAGGTATCCCCATTTTACAGTTGAGGAAATTGGGGCACAGAGAAGTTAAATGACTTGCCAAAAGTCACACAGTAAGTAAAAGGCTAATCTAGGATTAGAACCCATATCCTCTGATTCCCAGGCCCATTCTCTTTCCACAAGGCCATGCTGCTTCTCCAATACAATATAATAGAGTTGCTAGATAGAGTTGGTAGACATGTCCCCTGCCCACAATGAGATTACAGCCTAGAGGGGGAGTCATCAGCTTGATTCATCAGCCATATGGGAAGTATGGTTATGGTATGGCATGGTTATGATTATGGGGGTGATGAAGCCTTCTTCATCAATAAAAGGCTGATGAATAATCCTTCATCACCCCCAAAACCATAGCCATACTTCCAGTTTGTACCTGAACAACTCCAAAACACACAACTGCCCTGCTCTCCAGGCATAAGCCTCCCCGCCCTGTCCCCCAACCTTACATTGGTAATTACCCACACATTCCACCCCAAGCTCCAGGGCAAAGCCTACTGCCCCAACTCTTGAGTTTAGGATGCTGGAATGTGCTTTGCCGGGTTCCCTCTAGCTAGTGAGTGATTACCCACTCCCTCCTGCTTCTTAGTTCTTCCACCTCCATCATTTTCTCTCCTGTCACCCCCCTGCATGGATTTTATAGATTGATAAACTCCAAGCCTCTAGTGTTGATCAATTCCAGCTGCTGGGCTTTTTTGCTTACCTGACGATTCCTGGTGCTGGATGTTTCCACGTTCTCTGATGGTAAGAGGTTGGACCTCAGAGGTTCACATCTTGTCATTCAATTACAACCAAAGCATGGAGTTTTTCAGTATAAGGATTCAACTCAGGCATTTCTGACATTTCCTAAAACATTCCCCCATTCCTTCCAGTTCTGATTTGTCCCTGATTTTTTTTTAAGTCTCCTCCTCAGGGACCTCTCAACCTCACTCTACCCTACCACTGCAGCTCATAATATAATCCATACTTCACACCGGTGCCTGGGTTATCTTTCTAGAAAAACATCAGGACATGCCATCCACCTCTTCAAAAATCTTCAGTGGTTGCCTATCCACCTCTGTATCCAAAAAAAAAAAATCCTTACTATTTGCTTTAAAGCACTCCATCACTTGACCCCTCCTATCTCACCCCACTTCTCTCCTTCTACAACCCAGCCTGCACACTGCTCCTCTAGTGCTCACCTTCTCATTGTACCCCATCTCGCCTGAATTGCCACCGAACCCTGGGCCACATCCTGCCTCTGGCCTGGAATGCTCTCCCTCAAATCCGACAGGCAGTGGCTTTTCCCCTGCATTAAGCCTTATTGAAGCCACATCTCCTCCATCAGGCCTTCCCAGACTAAGCTCCACCTCAACTCCCACTCTCTTCTGCTTCACCCTGACTTATTCCCTTTTCTCTTCCCCACTTCCAGCCCCACAGACCTTATGTATATATCTGTAATTTTACTTATTTGTATTGATGTTTGTCTCCCCCCATCATATTTTCCTAAGTGCTGAGTACAGTGCTCTGAACACAGTAAGCGTTTATTAAATACGATTGAAGGAGTGAATGAATGAATCTATCCTGGGGTTACATGGCCCCTATGGCAAACTTGTAACTTAGACTGTGACCTCCTTGTAGTCAGAGAACGTATCTACCAATTCTACTGTATTGTTCTCTCCCAACTGACTCTTTACAGTGCTCAGTTCATAGGAAGCGCTCAATAAATGTTATTGATTGATTAATTAGAGGTAGCCATTGTCCATAACTGCTGATTCATTAAGCTCTTATCTTAATTCACTTGTGAACAATTCAATAGCTCTACCCTCTGCCTTTACTATTTCCCCATTTACTTTCTCTCCATTTTGCATCATTGTTCACAAAAAATGCAACATTTTAGGCTGATCAAAGTATCACAATTCTATTACATGTAATTGCTTGTGTTATGTTTGGCACAGAACTAAATTCTTATTATCAGCTCAGGTTTCACATTTAATTCCAATTTGTTGATTAAATGCATTTCTGAATTAAAATCAGTATCTTCCTGAAATATGCTTTCCATTGAACAGGAAGCATTCATTAAATACTGAGTATGATAAAAATGTTCAGTTTATTCAAAAGCTTCATCTCACATTGGTGGACTAACTTTGGAAAAGAGGTATCTTATTTAAAGGATAGCATGCCAATAAATATATAAAGCATCAACTTCCTGGTACATATCAATATAGATTTTATAATCTGCAATACATTTAGAAACTTTGTTGCTGAGTGATATGGATGGAATTCTTCCTGGGAAAAAGTGTGACCTATTGGATAGAGCACAGGCCTGGTAGAGAATCTTGATTCTAATCCAAACGCTACCACTTGTCTACTGCATTATACTAGGCAAGAAACTTAACTTCCCTGTGCCTCAGTTGCCTCATCTGTAAAATGGGATTCTATCAATAATCATTGAGCACTTACTGTATTCAGAGCACTGTACTAAAGGCTTGGTATAGTACAGCATAACAGTTTGTAGAGAACATAATAGAGTTCCCTGCCCACAACAAGCTTACAGTCAAGATGGGAATACAGACATGAATATAAAAAGAAAATTACATATGTACATAAATTATTTGTGGCTGATAGTGGTGAATAACAGATGCAAATCCAAAGGCAAGGACAACATAGGTGGAGAGGAGGAAATAAGGGCTCAATTGGGCAAGTCCTCTTGGTTAAAATGTGCATTTAAATAAGACTTCTAGGCTTACCTTCTTACCTTCTATTTCTGCCCTCTACAGTCCACACTTAATTCTTCTGCCCAGATCATTTTTCTATAAAAATATTCAGACCACATCTCTGCACTCCTCAGAAAGGTCCAATAGTTGCCCATCTACCTTTGCTCAAACAGAAACTCCTTACCATTGGTTTAAGGCACTAAGTTCCTACACCACCCAGTCTACCCCCTCTCCCTTACTTCACTGATCTGCTACAACCAATCTTTATACTTTATTTCTCCAACACCAACTTACTGTCCATACCTCATTCTCATCTATCTTGCCATCCGCCCCTTGCTCATATCCCCTCTCTGGCCTTGAACTACCTTCCCCTTCATATCCAACAGTGTACAAGTTTTGCCATCTTCAAAACCCTCCTAAAATTACATGTGCAAGATGTTTTTCCTGACTAAGCCCTCATTATATCCTATTTTCTCTCCCTTCTGTGTTGTCTATGATTTTGGTTCTGTACTCTTTATAATTTGCTAAATTTCATGCCCCAGTGGAATTATGACTACCAAGGCCAAATACTTTTTGAGGCCCTGCACAAGCCACAAAAACTATAGTCAATTTTTCTATCTGTCAGTTTCTCAGTCCTTAACTATCAGGACAGAAGCCATCTGTCATTACTGGTGGGAAACTCCATCCAAATTCCTTCTGCATTTCCCTCAAGATATTTATCAGTGGGCATTTCCTTTTAAATCTTCTGATATCCCTAAATATGAGTGAAAATTGCAAGTCTTTATTCTATCTTACACCAATTCCCCACACTTTTTTCTTCCTTTCTACAGAGGCATGATCTTCAGTTATAAATTGGTATCCATCTCTTAGGATTTTGGTCAACATTCTTAAACATATTTAGAAAATATTCTCTTCATTCCTCTCTCAAATGAAATAGAAAAGCAATTTCAGATTTCATGGCTGATTAAATGCTCAAGTGACAATTCCCCTTGACAGCTGATAAATGGGAATGCATCACAACTACTTAGGATATAAGCATTTTAAGGTATTTTAAAAGGTGAAAATGACTCAATTTTGAAAACCTCAAACCAACTCTAAGGTCTTTTTCATGGTATTTGTTAAGCACTTACTCTGTGTCAAATACTGTTCTAAACACTGAGTTAGACTGCCCAGCATATTCCATTCCATCTCAGGTAAGCTTGGGAAAAAGTGAATGTTGGTAATTTAGATTCAGGATTACTTGAATTAGGAAAATCAAATTTTTCTATGCATTGTGGAAAATTAGTAATGGATTCATACAAAGTATTGCAATTCCTATAGCTATTCCATTCTGTTCTGCATTCATCATGAAGCAATGGAGAATCTTTTTATAGTATAATGATATTTCTGTTTATTCTCTGAGATCATCCTGTTGTTACTGTCTCTAATAGTTAATAATGAAGGAATATAAATTACTCTTATGGTTCAATGCAGACATTTATGCTACTTATACTTTGGATGTACAGCAGAGGCAAGTGTGTGTATGCCTCACTGCAATGGCACTGAATGTTTTATTCAAAAATATTTGTTTGCTTTCAAGATTTAATTATCTATTAATGAAACTCTCTAATATTCTCTTTTTCTGCTGGCCGTATGGCTTCGCTCAGGTTTTGTGTGTCTGGCACTTGACCTCTCTTAAAAAATTCATGTCCCCTGAGACTAGAGCTGCAACTTATTTTACCACTTCACAGACACACTGTGAGTCAGAGATTTTATCCAACCTGATTATTTTGTATCTAACCCAGTGCTTAGTATAGTGCTTGGTACATGGTAATCACTTAACAAAATATCAGAAGTATTATCATTATTATTATTCTCAGTGCTCAATCCTCTTGCTTGTGAAACAGAGAGGCAAAGAGAATTATATTAAACATAAACGAAGAGGTATAAAATAGAAAAACAAATTATTTTCTCTCTGGGAGATTTAGTATCATGCTAAATTCTTACTCACTAAACTGTTCCCTGATGGATTAGTGTCTAAGTACAGTGGTAATGGTATTACTTTCTCAAATAAAATGGTTTGTGTGGAACCACTGATGAACTCAATTAAAAAGTTTATTTCCAAGGAATGTATTCTTCACAATGAAACTGATTTCTCATCTTGGTCTGAGCCTCATAGATAATAAGGTATCCATGCTTGACTCACTAGAAAAGATCCTGTAATGTGTACCTAAAAAATGGTGATGGACAATGGAGTCTGTCGTTTAGAAATAACAGATGAGCCATAGACTTTAGGCTCAAGAACTTGCAGGGAAGATTTGATTATTTACAATGATAATGATTTGTGCAGTGACACTCACACTTCCTCTCATCTCACTGAATGTTCTTTCAGGGGTGCAACAAAGGCAGCTGGGAAGCAACGTATAATGAAATGTACACAAAGATTTTTTTAGGTGCCGTGTCTGTTTACAATCTAAATGAACACAGCAGTCCTCCAAGGCCATTTCATGGCTCCAGTTAAAGATGAAGGTAGAAGGAATTCCAGGCAGGGGCAGGATGCGAGCCAGAGGCCAACCATGAGAAAGACAATCAATCAATAAATTTATGGTATCTATTGAGCACTTATTCAGGCCTCAGTTCCTCTATTTTTCTTCCCTTCTACATCATCTTTGCACTTGTCTGTACTCTTTAAGCACTTGGATATTCACTCCATCCCCACCCCACAACACTTTTATACATCTCTATTTGTAGTTTAATGTCTGTCTTCCCCACAAGTCTGTAAGCTCTTCGTGGCCAGGGATTATGTCTGTGTATACTATTGTACTTTCTCAAGGGCTTATTACAGTGACTGTACCCAGTAAATGCTTCGTAAGTGACATTACTTGATTGACTAATTAATATTCCCATGCATCACAGAGTGCAACAAGTAAGAAGCAAGGCAAGGGTTCAGAATATCAGGAAATGGGCTAAGATTTTTACATAGAAACTCAGTATTGGCCAAAAAGACTGCAACTTTGTGCCAGTATTGGATCAGAGAACATAGACCAGAGGGGATTGTCAGATAACTTCATCACTAACTACTCCAGTCATTGATGCCAATATTAGACAGCTATTTTCAGAACTCCAACTTCTGTTATTCTCTCCAAAGCACTTAGTGCACTTCTTCACAGTTGGTGAGGTCTCACTAAATAACACTACTAATCACTACTAATCACAACACATTAACACTCATTAAATACCATTTGTTACCCAGTTTCCAGATGTTTCTTCAGTGAGAAACTGTCACCACTGATGACATATTTGTAGTAGGCATTCTCTTCTTCCTTTTTCAATGCCCCCATTCACCCCTCCAGTTCCCAACATGGTGAGATGTGGGTTGAACTTTGAATAATCTATGTTACTAGCATTTTTTTTCATTAGTATTTGTTAAGTGCTTACTATGTGTCAGGCACCGAATTAAGTGCTGGGGTAGGCATGAGATAATCAGGTTGGACACAGTCCATGTCTCACATGGGGCTCACAGTCTTAATCTCTGTTTTACAGATGAGGTAACCAAGGCTCAGAGAAGTTAAGTGACTTGCCTAAGGTCACAAAGCAGATGAGTGACAGGGCATCTTGGTTAGAAATTGAGTCCTCCATCAATCAGTTCCTGAGCACTTACTGTGTGCAGAGGACTATACTATGTGCTTGGGAGAATACAAAATAAGATTGGTACATATGTTCCCTGCCCACAGTGAGCTTACAGTCTTCAGAGAAGCAGCGTGGCTCAGTGGAAAGAGCCTGGGCTTGGGAGTCAGAGATCATGGTTTCGAATCCCGGATCTGCCACTTGTCAGCTGTGTGACTGTGGGCAAGTCACTTAACTTCTCAGTGCCTCAATTACCTCATCTGTAAAGTGGGGATTAACTGTGAGCCTCACGTGGGACAACGTGGGACAACCTGATTACCCTTTATCTACCGCAGCGCTTAGAACAGTGCTCTGCACATAGTAAACGCTTAACAAATACCAACATTATTATTATTATTACAGTCTCGAGACCAACTTGACAGCCAGAGGGACACAGTTATAACTTCTGTGACAGGTGATGCTGAGGAATTGGGGAATAAATGGATGTCTAGTCCAGAACTCAATTTGGATTTATTAGAACCTGAATAAGGTAACATCAGCTTCAAGTTCACATTATCCTTCAAATATGTGTAAGAATTTTCCCATGTTGTTTTCCCTCAAAACTTCTGAATTTCCTTTGGCTTCATTTGAATTTAGCTATTTTAAGTCACATAAGAGATATGGCAGTAGGCCAGTTCAATAATGACATAATTGACTTGCACTCTATGTGAGCATTCTGGAATATGGTTTTCTATACATTTTTGAGGGAATATTATAAATGTGAATTTGAGTTTAATGTGTGATTCTGAGCTGTATTCTGTAGTGATATATTGAAATGAATATGACCATAGGAAAATAAAATTTTGGCAGTGTTTGCGGTTTATCTGTGTCTCTATGACAGTGAATTTTAATAAGGGATGATGCTTGGTGTTTATATGATAGCTATAAAGTAAGATCTTTCCCAGCTGAATGATCCTTCAAATGCGTTTCATTTTTACTCAGAACAAATACTGTCCTGTTAAGTACATGTCCTTGAAGAATTGAGGTTTCTTTACCAATTAAATGTTGATTATAGCAAACTTCTAGACTTCTACAACTTCTAAACAATAGGATGTTTAGACTAACTAGACTTCTAGGAAATTAAAACATTTTATAATATAGAAACATCCTTATTCAAATAGAGTGTTGCATATGTAAATGTTAAGTCTATTTCCATGTGCTATATGACTAGTATGTAAATACAAAGTGATAGGGACAGCAGAACACAAATATTTGTAAATATTAATATAGATTACATTGTGATTATAAAGAGATGAGCCAAAATTAAAGCAAAAAGATTCACAGATTTCAGAAAGATCTTAAATAATAAGAAGCAGAATAAGATGAATTATTGGAAGTAAGGATGCATTCAGAGACCTTTCTGTTTTAATCTATTATATTTTCAGGGTTGTGGGATTGAATGTCATTTAGCAGGGAAAGACTTCAATCCATCAGTGGGATTTATTGAGTACTTACTATGTTCAGTGCACTGTACTAAGCACTTGGGAGAGAGTAAAACAAAGTTGGTAGACACATTCCCTACTCACAACAAACTTCTATACTTTTGATGTCATAGGGGCAGGCATAAGTATATATTTATGAGTGTGTGTGTACAATAAAGGTGATAGCCAAACAGACACTTGGAAAATACAGGGACAGAGTCATTGACTCAAACATGCTGGGAAACGCAAGCATGTGGGTATATAGGAAAAGGTGCCAGGGAGTGGAGGCATGGAGTAGGGAAGTAAGGGAGCCCAGAATGGAAGATTAAGAGGAAGTAGACATTAAAGAGATAGTGAGGAGGAGAGATGGAATGAAGTGGCTATCACAAGACATGAAGGGAACCAAAGATATTTCTTCAGATCCACTAATCTGTGAGATTCCTCTTTGTTATAGTAATAATAGTAATATTTACTGACCATCCTCAGTTCAGTTAATTCTACTAAGCACTGGGGAGGGAAATAGAAATTAAAACAGTTTGTATATGTATAAATATATTTGCAGAAAGAGAGAAAGGAAAGTGGAGTTCAGAAAAGTTGTTTCCCTGCAATGCCATTGCAAGACTTACCTGTCATCTAAGCTTAGGAACTCAACCCTACATCCCACTGTAGTGTGCAATCACTTATGCCTATATTTTTGATCTCTCTTGTCCCCCTATCTATCAAAGTGCCTACCTCTACCACTAGAATATAGGGTTTTTTTCCTTTTACCTTAGAGGTGGTACAGAACTATGGGGAGGAGTCAGGATCTGTGTGAGGGCCGGGTGAAGGATGGGTCTGTGTACCTGCAGGCTTGTAGTGCCCTACACAGGGTAAGATATCAATAAATATCAATAAATATGACTCAGTGAAAGGTCAAACTGGATGGAAAGATGAGTTCAGTTTTTGGCATGTTAAGCTTGATGTGACAGGAGGACATCCAAGTAGAAATGTCTTGAAGGCAAGAGGAAATGCAGAGAGGGAGAGAGATCAGGACTGGAGATGTAGATGTGTGTATCATCCACATAGAGGTAGTAGTTGAAGCCACGGAAGCGAATGACTTATCCAAGGGAGTGGGTACAGATGGAAAATAGGTGACCCAGAACTGAACCTTGAGGGACCTCCACAGTTAGGGGGTGGGAAGCAGAGAAGGAGCCTGCGAAGGAGTATGAGAATGAACAGCCAAGAAAAGGAAAACTAGGAGAGGACAGAGTCAATGAAGCCACGGTTGGATAAAGTTTTAGGAAAAGGGGGTGTTCCACAGTATCAAAGACAGCTGAGAGGTCGAGGAGAATTAGGATAGATAATAGGGTACTGCTCTCACTTTGAACACAGTACTAATTTTGTAGACAAATAATGTCGTAAAATTGTACACAGAAACTCAAGTTATGAAGTGTAAATCAATGGTGTGATTTTTAAAAATGGAAAAATTACAATTCATTTTCTAATTTAAATAAGATCTGTGGAGGCAATGGCAAAACAACACCTTCCAAGGACTTTGGGCTAACTGATACTGGTACAGGTTTGGAGTATATGTACTATCAATCCATTGTATTTATTGAGTGCTTACAGGGTGCAGAGCATTCATTCATTCACATTCATTCAATCGTATTTATTGAGTGCTTACTGTGTGCAGAGCACTGTACTAAGCGCTTGGAATGTACAATTTGGCAACAGATAGAAACAGTCCCTGCCCAACAAAGGGCTCACAGTCGAAAACTATTAAGCACCTGGGAGAGTACAACACAACAACAATATAATGGACAAATTCTCTGCCCACAGTGAGCTTACAATCTGGAGGTACTGTGCTGGTGTAATAATTACCCATGGAAAAGAGTATATTGGTGTTAATGTAAAGTTTCTTTGTTAAGGCACTTTGGTAGAAGTATTACTTAATTCAGATCACAATAGAGAGGTTGAGTGGTTTGCTGCATTGACTCCTAGTTGTTGGCAGCATTGTAAACAGTCCCCTCGTGCTTCGAAAGAATCATTTTTCTGCCCAGAGAGCCCAATTTATCATCAGGGAGAACTTCGGACAGTGGAAGGACTGGATTTGTTGCTTTCTGCTGTAAACTTCCACTGGGAGAGACTGTATGGTGGTAACTTTTTTCTTTTTTTTGAACACAAGCTCAAGGGCACTGTGCACAGTTTTAGAAATAGACCCCTGCGCTGGCAGTGATTCATTGAGCCCTTGTCATCAGTTCAAGGTCCTCGGCAGGGCCATTTCATTGCAGCAAAAGGCAAATATGACATGAAAAATGTCCTGAATTTTTATCGAAAAAAATTAGGTTTCGAAGCACATTAACAATTGAGGATTCACTGCCTATCAAAGAGGAAACCTCATTTAAGAGGAGAATGCCAATGTGGTTTCTTGTTTATTCATTCAATCGAATTTATTGAGCGCTTATTGTTTACTGTGCTGGAATATGTCTATTTTTGGTGACAAAGGAAATGTAGAAAATAACTTGGCTATATATTTAAGTTTTAGCCTGCATTTGGCTATAGAAATTTAGGGCTTTGTACAAATTAACTCATCTTTCACTCTCCTCTGTTTTTTTTTAATTTAGATGAACCCCCCTGCAAATTATTATTTTTAAAAATTTGTCCTTTTAACATGAAATTACTAAAAGGAGATGTAGTAGCTTTTTTTTTCAAATGTATTTAATTCTGTTGGATTCACCTGAGTTATTTGGATACAAGTTAATGATGTATTGTCACTACTGCCATTAGCATCAATAGAATCAACATATATTTGGATTATTTTAAAGCACATCTTACATATTATTTATAAGCAATTTCTTTTCTGCCTATGGACCAACAGTTTCCTTGAGTAACTGGAGCTGTTCATCATTTCTTATTTATCTCATGGATAAATGTCATCATTCCTCCTGCTTCAATATGGAGACCTCCTCCCATTAATTAACTTAACATTTAGACATTCTTAATTTTTGGATTGACACATATAACATATCATAAATTAAGTAAAGTTGTCTTAGGCCCATGTGTGTGCCAAGAAATAAATGGGATGTAAATTGTGCTTATAGTCTCACTTATACTCATTTTCAGCACATACATTTATGTTTATTCAGTTGCACATTATATTGATGATGGTATTTGTAAACAACTTTATATCTGTCTCCCCCAATTACAGTGTAGTCTTTTTATAGGCAGGGAATGTGTCACTTGCTTGTTTTGTATTCCCAAAGCACTTGGGGCAGAACTACTGCTTACTATTACTACTACTAATGCTGCTACTACTTTAGTTCCTTGTTTCCTTTGCAAACATCAGAAAAGGATAAATTTACATAGTTCACTGATGATGAGATTTCATCAGTGTGTCAGATGGGATTAAAAGGTCAACATGTAACTGAAAATCCTCTCCACATCGTGTGCTTCTAAAGTTTCCCCTTGCTACTTGGTCACATTTATTTATGTTTTTATTAATCATGCTTGGTTTTATGATTTTTGAGACAGTTGGTCCAATTCTGATTGCTGCATGCTAGACTGATTTCTCTTTTGCACTTGTTCCACTGCGTTTTGAAAAGATTTCTTCTCTCCACCCCTTTTAATAATAATGTTTTAATTTGTTAAGCGCTTACTATGTGCCGAGCACTGTTCTAAGCGCTGGGGTAGACACAAGGGAATCAGGTTGTCCCACGTGGGGCTCACGGTCTTAATCCCCATTTTATAGATGAGGTAACCGAGGCACCGAGAAGTTAAGTGACTTGCCCAAAGTCACACAGCTGACAAATGGCCGAGCCAGGATATGAACTCATGACCTCTGACTCCAAAGCCCATGCTCTTTCCACTGAGCCACGCTGCTTCACACTGAGCCACGCTGCTTCACAGCGTTAATTAACTTAACATTTAGTGGCTTTTATAATTCTCCCATTCAGTTCCCCATCTCAAACTTGTATGGGTGTCTTGCTGTCAATACCTAATGTACCCTCATGTGTTCTGATATTTAAACATGTGACATGATGCTCTCAGTGCAGATGCTCAACCATCATTTTCAAAGGGAGAAATTACCAACATATACACTTTTGTTTCAAATCACGTTTTGGGGAAAAGCTATCTTTCCATTTGTACTTGGTGGGAAGCAGGTTGTAGCTCCACAAAGTAATCCTCCCTGCAATCATTCTGGTAGTTTATCTGTAGAGTTGTACATTCCAAGCGCTTAGTACAGTGCTCTGCACATAGTAAGCGCTCAATAAATACTATTGAATGAATGAATGAATAAAAATATGGGAATGGTTTACCATTGCCTCCTTCTGCACAGTAAACTTGAGTTTCCACCCTTGTCCCAGTTTAAATAGGAGTGAGAGCAGGTAATGAGTCCTTCAGAGAAGGAGAAACTGAGGCCTAGGGAAGTTAAGTGGCTTAGCATTACACAGTAGGCAAGTGGCAGAGCCAAGGAAAAACTCTTCACCATTGGTTTTAAAGCGCTTCACCACCTTGTTCCCTCCTACCTCACATTGCTACTCTCCTACAAGCCAGCCCACAGACTTTTACAGCCAGCCCACTACGCTAATGCTAACCTTCTCACTCTGCCTCGATCTTGCCTATCTCACCACCGATGCCTAGCCCACATCCTGCCTCTGGCCTTGAATGTCCTCCCTCCTCAAATCTGACAGACAATTACTCTCCCCCACTTCACAGCCTTATTGAAGGCACATCTCTTCTAAGAGGTCTTCCCAGACTAAAGCCCCCTTTCCTCTTCTCCCACTCCCTTCTGCATCACTTTGACTTGCTCCCTTTGTTCTTCCCCACTCCCAGCGCCACAGCAATTATGTACATATCTTTAATTTATTTATTTGTATTGATTTCTCTGTCTGTTCCCTTCTCCGCTGTCCTCCCCACCCAAGACTATTGGCAGTCTTGTGGGTAGGAATATATCTGTTTATTGTTGTATTGTACTCTCCCAAGTGTGTAGTACAGTGGTCTGCACAAAGTAAGTGCTCAATAAATAAGATTGAATGAATGAATGGACCCAGGTCCTCTGACTCTCAGGCCTGTGCCCTTTCCACCAGGCCATGCTGCTTCTCCTTTAATGGGAGATAAATGATCTTGATGAACTTGCGTTATGGAAAACTCCTCCCTTGTGCTTATTTTGACCAATTTTCTGTCCCATTAGGAACTTGCAGTCTAGAGAGGAGTTTCTAACATCCCATCATGTTCTATCTAGATAGAGGAGTGTTGTTGGAAGACTGTTCCCTAATTTATTCCCTAATTATGACATTTGAAGAGCACTTTGGGAGCAAATCAAGGTGATGCAGAAGGGAGTGGGAGAAGAGGAAAGGGGGCTTTAGTCTGAGAAGGCCTCTTGTCAAGCACTGTTGTGTCAAGCACTGTTCTAAGCACTAGGGCAGATACAGGTTTATCAGAGTCAGACACAATCCTGTCCCACATAGGATTGACAGTCTAATTGAATCTCCATTTTACAGTTGAGGAAACTGAGACACAGAGAAATTTAATGACTTGTCTTAGCAAACAAGTGGCAGACCTGGAATTAGAACCCAGGTCCTCTGACTCCCAGGCTTGGGGTTCTGTCCACTAGGCCATTCTGCTTCTGAATTGTTATTTATCTAAAATGTATAGTGAATTCAAATGTGATAGAAAAAGTAACTGCAATAAATATAATGGAAATAGTAAGAGTGGAAAAATAACAAAGCATTACCTCAAATACTCTTCTGAAGAAAAGGGAGAGTGTTTTGGAAATTCAAATTTTGGAAAAAGATAGTATTAACTTTCATATCATAACGAAGATATAGAGGCCTATAAAGCACCTTCAATACTCTTTTGAAATAATTGGTATTTCTTACATGACTTGAACAATTTCCTGAAAGAAATGATCTTTTTCTATGTGAAGTGAAGTACTAAAAGAATGAAATTGAAATGGTGATTATAATAAATGTTTCTACTGTTTAAAAACAAAAAGGAAAAATGACTGCTAATGAAAATGTAACATGTTGCACATAATTATTTAGTACTTTTTATATAATTACTATCAGAGCTGAATAAGAGTACCATATTTTTTCTGAGACTTTAATTCCACATAAGTACCCTAGCATTTTAGCAAGTGATCAGAAATTATATTAGCATATCACTATTTTATTAGAATAAGCTTTAGTTTCATTTACCTGCTACCAATATTGAAAATATGAAGCTATTTTTAATAATTCTAAAAGCCTTTATCTTAGAAATGAAGTAATACTTCTTTTGAGCACAATAGAGTACATTCATCATAAAAGATGTTTTTGTTATGCATAGCTTTAACTCATATTCCAAAAATTCGTAAAGCTGCACCAAAATCTCATAATCTGGTTAGTGCAGCAGAAAAGCATATTAGACATGGGTGACAATTTTGATATATATATGATATGTCTCCATATTGGTAGATATATAAAAACTGTTTTTCCAGATAAATATAGTTGTCCCTGACTAATATCAATGTCAACAGGTATGGCTGAAAAAATCTAAGCATAGGTAACATGGGTTTAGGTTGAGAATCAAGATAGCTTAGGGATAAGAGTGTGGCCCTGGGGGTTGGAAAATCTGAGTTCTAATTCCCGGGTCTGCCACTTGCCTAGTGTGTGACCTTGGAAGAGTCAAGTGCCTTGTGCCTTCCCAGTGCCTTGTTTCCCCCTCAGTAAAATGGAGATTCAATATCCCTTCTTTCTCCTACTTATACTGTGAGCTCCATGTGGGACAAGGTTTGTGTTCTATGTGATTAGGTTGATTATCTATCCCAGTGCTTGCCACATAGTAAGCACACCTTAAACACTGCCCTCTCTATGGAACTGAACTCTCTCTCTCTCCCGGGTCCCTCTCCCAATCTCATACCACTAATTTGCAACCCTGCATTACCTCCATATGATGCTTCTTCTCTGTGCACAAGCTGTGGACAATTGCTAATGGAAATCCAGTCACCAGACTAACCTTTTCTATCTCAAACATATCTGCTTTAACACTGCCCAATCTTCCATCTAGCAACAATACTTCGTCATCCTCTTGACTCCCGGGTCCATTACCCTCACCAGCTGTTTCAGACTTTTAACTCCCTAATTAGTCACTCAATCAATCATATTTATTGAGCACTCACTGTGTGTGAAGCACTGTAATAAGCACTTGGGAGGGTACACCACCTCCCAAATTCTTTGCCATAATGATCTGTCCACATACTTTCATTGATAAATTTGAAGCCATCAGGTGTGATCTCCCTAAAATATTCCCTGTTCCTCCCCATTCTCTCTTTTCTCCTGTGTCTTCTTTAATGCTCTAATCTTTCCCAGCAGGATCTCAAGAGATCTCCTCTTCTCAAAATATGCTCTTTCCAACTGCACTTCTGACCCATCCCTTGGAACCTTATTAAAACACTTTCCCCGACCCTAACCTGGGTCTTCAACCCTACGCAGTCCAGTGGCTTCCCCACTGCTTTCAAACATGCACATGTATCCCTATCCTAAAAAAAAAACAAACAAAAAAACCTCTCTTTACCCCATGGCTCCCTCTAACTACTACTATTCCTCTCAAAATTTCTTGTGAGAGTTGTCTATACTCACTGCCCTCACTTCCCCTCTTCCATTCTTTCCTTGACTCCATTCTATTTCTGTCCCTTCATTCCATGGAAACTACCTCTCTAAGGCAATGAAAGACTTTCTTCTTGCTAAATCCAATGGCCTCTATTCCATTCTATTCCTCCTTAACCTCTCAGCTGCCTTAGGCACTATGGTTCATCCCTTTCTCCTTGAAATGTTATGTAGCTTTGGCTTCACTGACACTATTCTCTCCTGGTTCTCCTCCGCTCTCTCTGGCTGTTTCTTTTACATATCCTTTGCTGACTTCTCTTCTGCCTCCCAGCCTCAAACAGTTTCTCAAGGCTCAAATCTGGATAACATTTTATTTTCCATCTACTGTTTAAAAACAAAAAGAAAATATGACTGCTAATGAAATTGTAACATGTTGTACATAATTATTTAGTACTTTTTATATAATTACTATCAGAGCTGAATAAGAGTACCATATTTTTTCTGAGACTTTAATTCCACATAAGTACCCTAGCAATTTAGCAAGTGATCAGAAATTATATTAACATATCACTATTTTATTAGAATAAACTTTAGTTTCATTTACCTGCTACCAATATTGAAAATATGAAGCTATTTTTAATAATTCTAAATGCCTTTATCTTAAAAATGAAGTAATACTTCTTTTGAGCATAATAGAGTACATTCATCATAAAAGATGTTTTTGCTGTGCATAGTTTTAACTCATATTCCATAAATACCTAAAGCTTTACCAAAATCTCACTGCCTTGGAGAACTCACTTGGTATCATGGCTTCAATTACCACCTCTATGCTGATGATTCCCAAATTTACCCTTCCAACCCTGAACTTTCATGTCCCACATTATGATCATTATTAATTATTATTATTAGTGATAATAATTATTGTTAATATTAAATATTATTGTTAATAATAATGATGGTACTTGTTAAGCACTTACTGTGTGTCAAGCACTAAGAGCTGGGTTAGATAAGGTTAATCAGGTTTGACACAGTTCTTATCCCACAGTGCACTAACACTCCAAGTAGGAGAGAGTAGGATTAATCCCCATTTTACAGACGAGAAAACTAAGACAAAGAGAAGTTAAGTAACTTACTCAAGGTCACCCAGTAGACACTTGACAGAGCCAGAATTATAACCCATGTCATCTGACTCTTAGGACTATGCTTTTTCCATTAGGTCATGTTGCTTCACATTACATTATTCCCTGCTTTCAGAACATCTCTACTTGAATGTCCCTCTGACATCTCAAATTTAACATGTTCAAACAAAACTCATCTTGCCACCTAAACCCTGTACTACCCATGTCTTTTCCATTACTGGAGATAATACCACTAGCCTCCCTGTTTTACAAACTCATAACCTTGGAATAATCCTCAACTCATTGCTCTCATTCAACCCACAGATTCAATCTGTCATGAAATCCTGTGAGTTCTACCTTCATAATAATAATAATGATAATAGTGTCATTTGTTCAGGGTTTACTATGTGACAAGGACTGTACTAAGCACTAGGGTGGCTACAAGCAAATTGTGTTGGGCAGTCTCTGACTTCTGTGGGGCTCATGATCTTAATCCTCACTTTACAGATGAGGTAACTAAGGCAAAGAGAAGTTGAGTGACTTGCCCAAGATCACACAACTGACCGATGGCAGAGCTGGCCAGAACCCAGCTAGACTGTACGCTCTAGACTGTAAGTTCATTGTGGGCAGGGAATGTGTCTGTTTATTGTACTGTACTCTTCCAAGTGCTTAGTACAGTGCTTGGCACCCAAAAGTGCTTAATAAATATGATTGAATGAATGAATGAAGAACCCGAGTCCTTCTGACGCTTAGGTCCAAGCTCAGTCTGCTCTTTCCTCTCCATGCTCCATCCTCTAATTGCAATGTGGTCTAGTGGAAAGACCATGGGCCTGAGAGTCAAAGAACCCAGGTTCTAATCACAGCGTTGCCACTTGCCTGCCACGTGCCCTTGGGAAAGTCACTTAACTTCTTACTGGGAAATTCTCATTTCCCTCATCTGAAAAATGGGGATTAAATGCCTGTTCTCCCTTCCCATGCACTCCATGTGAGCTCCAAGTGGAACCTGATGATCTTGTACTACCCTAGTGCTTAGTTTAGTTCTTAGTTTATAATAAACACTTAACTACAATGATAATTATACAAACTGTCACCATGCTGATCCAAGCACTTAGCATATACTACTTCATCTACTTCATCAGTTTCCTTACTGACCTCCCTGACTTCTGTCTCTTCTCACTCCAGGCTTTATTTCTTTCTGCTCCCTGGATCATTTTTCTAAACATAGACATTCAATCAGTAGCTCTCTGTGCTTCAAGAAGCTCCAGTGGTTCTCTTTTCACTCCACATTAATCAGAAACATGGTACCATAGGCTTTATAATACTCAATCAGATCTACCCCTCCAACCTTACCTCACTGAGTTTGTACTACAATCCAATCCACACACTTCACACCTCTAATACCAACCTACTCACTATACCTCAAACTCAGCCATCTCAGCCCTGATCCCATATCTTCCCTCTGGCCAGGAACTCCTTCCCCCTTTATATCTGACTGACCACCACTCTTCTCACCTTTAAAGTCTCATTAAAATCACATCTCCTCCAAGAGGTCAGTCTCACTAAGCTTTCATTTTCTCTACTCACTTTCCCTTCAGCATTATCTATTCTTTTAGATCTGTACTCTTTGGGCACTTGGAAATCACCTCACTCTCAGCCCCACAGCATTTATACACATATCCTTAATTTATATTATGATTCATTCATTCATTCAATAGTATTTATTGAGCGCTTACTATGTGCAGAGCACTGTACTAAGCGCTTGGAATCTATAAATCGGTAACAGATAGAGACAGTCCCTGCCCTTTGACAGGCTTACAGTCTAATCGGGGGAGACAGACACACAAGAACAATGGCAATAAATAGAATCAAGGGAAAGAACATCTCATTAAAACAATAGCAAATAAATAGAATCAAGGTGATGTACATCTCATTAACAAAATAAATAGGGTAATGAAGATATATATAGTTGAGCCGACGAGTACAGTGCTGAGGGGAGGGGACGGGAGATGGGGAGGGGCAGAGGGAAAGGGGGGAGAAGAGGGATTAGCTGTGGAGAGATGAAGGGGGGGGTAGAGGGAGCAAAGGAAAAAGGGGAGCTCAGTCTGGGAAGGCCTCTTGGAGGAGGTGAGCTTTAAGTAGCATTTTGAAGAGGAAAAGAGAATTAGTTATGATCTGTCTCCCCATCTAGTCTGTAAGATCATAGTTGGCAGGGAACTTGTTTAGCAACTCTGTTCTATTGCCCTCTCCCAAGTTCATGGTACAGTGCTCTGTACACAGTTAAGTGCTCAATAAATACCATATTTTCCAAAATGAGAGATACGCAGAAAGGAACAACTTGTATCATAGGAGCTTCTCCCTCTTGACTGGAGATAAATGCAAAAAAGTATGGGAATGGAAGGACCCTATAATACCCCTCAGTCCAGTCCAGTTATTAGACAAGAGTGCTCAAATCTTTTGAAAAATCAATCTGGCCTATACAAACTGAAGAAAGTTGAAGGCCAGAATTTCCTATCAGAATCTTTTGTCCTTCCTGGCAAGCATTTAGAAACGGTGGGATGATTTAAGTTTGTAGTGCTATTTCTGTCACTTGTTTGCTGCATGTTCTCTTATCTGATGCTTATAGTACTGACATTTCAAAGCACAGATGGTGCACAGGGTGTCCTTAACTTCACGGTAGAAACTGTTTTAAATCTTATTTTCTTAGGCATGAACAAGGGAATCTTATAATTAGTCCAGTTTACTTTTTCCATTCCATCGTGCTTTTTGGTGTGGAATTTGGGAGTCCATACTGACCAAATTAAGGTCCCTTTAATCCACACTTGTCCCCTATTTCATCATAGGGGACAGGCAGAGGGCTTTAAAAAAAGACTTGAAAATACTACATAAACCTCACTTTCAAAAAAATATTTCCCTGAGAAGCAGAACTGTCAAGATCAGAGAGCACTGCCCTTGTACAGAGTAAAACACAGAGGGATCCAGAATAGTAGTTGCAGCAGCATTGAGGGAAGAGCATGGTCTAGTGGAAACAGCATGGGCCTGGGAGTCAGAAGACTTGAGTTCTAATCCTGGCTCTGCCACATATCTGCTGTGTGACCTTGGGCAAATCACTTAACTTCACTGTTCCCTTGGTTTCCTCAACTCTAAAATGGGGGATCAATCCTACTCCCTCCAACTTGCACTGTGAGACTCATGTGGAACAGGGACTGTGTCCAAACTGATAAATTTGTATCTACCCTGCTCTTAGAACAGTGCATGACAAATAGTAAGTTCTTAACAAATACAGTAAAAGTAAACTTTAATTCCTTTATCAATATAATAGTATTTAACTAAACACTTATCATCTGCATAGCAATATCCAGTGTGCTGGGAGAATAGAGTTCGTAAAAATTGTGGTATTTGTTAAGAGCTTATTATGTGCCAGAAATTGTACTAAATACTGGGGTAGATATGAGATAATTTGGTCAGACACAGAGCCTGTTCCACATAGGGCTCACAGTCTTAATCCCCATTACAGATGAGGTAATTGAGTCACAGAAAAGTGAAGTGACTTGCCCAAAGTCAAACAGCTGACTAGGGTGGAGCTGGATTAGAACATAGGTCTTCTGACTCCCAAATCCGTGCTCTTTCCACTACGCCACACTGCTTATTTGGACTCTAATTTTGTTGTATCAGGTGTAATATAAAACTTATAAGGAGAAAAGTAGATAAATACGCATTCAATGCCCAGCCTCTCCTTCCCAATTAATTTTTTTATTTGTTAATGATAATTGTGGCATCTGTCAAATACTTATATGCCAAACACTATACTAAACCCCTGGTATACATACAAGTTAAAAAGGCCAGACACAGTCCCTGTCCTATATGGGGCTCACAGTTAAGTAAGAGGTAGTCGAGGTATTTAATCCCTATTTTACAGTTAGGCAAACTAAGGCACAGAGATAATTCACCCAGTGTCAGAGTGGAGATTAGAACCCAGGTCCATCCTTTCCACTACTCTCTCCTTAATCAGGAAGCGGAAGAAGAGGATGCAGGATCTGTGTCAATTTGGTTGGTTTTTCTCCATCAGCTTGGTACCTGCTGAATCTGTTGTCTCAGCACAGTCCTTACCTGAGTCTTCACAGTGCCAGATAACAGGGATTGGATAATTTCACATCCAATCCATCACCAAAACCTGCCGGTCTCACCTTTATATATCGCCAAGATCCGCCCTTTCCTCTCCACCCAAACGGCTGTTTTACTGGTACAGGCTCTCATAATATCCCGGCTGGATTATTGTGTCAGCCTTCTCTCTGATCTCCCTTCCTCCTGTCTCTCCGCTCCAGTCTAATCTTCACTCCGCTGCCCGGCTCATCTTCCTGCAGAAACGCTCTGGGCAAGTCACTCCCCTTCTTAAAAACCTCCAGTGGTTGCCTGTAGACCTCCACACAAAACAAAAACTTCTCACTCTAGACTTCAAGGTTCTCCATCACCTTGCCCCCTTCTACCTCTCCTCCCTTCTCTCTTTCTACTGCCCACCCCGCACGCTCCGCTCCTCTGCCGCCCACCTCCTCACCGTCTCCTGTTCTCGCCTATCCCACCGTCGACCCCTGGGCCACGTCCTCCCGCGGTCCTGGAATGCCCTCCCTCCTCACCTCCACCAAACTAATTCTCTTCTCCTCTTCAAAACCCTACTTAGAGCTCACCTCCTCCAGGAGGCCTTCCCAGACTGAGCTTCCCCTTTTCCCTCTGCTCCCTCTGCTCCCCCTCTACCCCCCCTTCACCTCCCCTCAGCTAAGCCCCCTTTTCCCCCCTCTCCCTCTGCTCCTCCCCTTCCCCACAGCACTGTGCTCATTCACCCAATTGTATATGTTTTCATTACCCTATTTATTTTGTTAATGAGATATACATCACCTTGATTCTATTTATTGCTATTGTTTTAATGAGATGTTCATCCCCTTGATTCTATTTATTGCTATTGTTTTTGTCTGTCTGTCTCCCCCGATTAGACTGTAAGCCCATCAATGGGCAGGGACTGTCTCTACCTGTTGCTGATTTGTACATTCCAAGCGCTTAGTACAGTGCTCTGCACATAGTAAGCACTCAATAAATACTATTGAATGAATGAATTCATAAGTAGGAGGACTTTATATTTGCTCCTTATTTTTGAGGAAAAATATTATCATTGTTTGCTTTTTCTGCTGTTTCACATTGTCTGTGAAGTAAAGGTCTAAAAATTTCATTAATCCACATGGCAAACTAATAGCAGAGGGCTATTGACATTGTAATTTGCATTAACATGTGGACATTTAAGCAATTAGAATTGTTGAATGTTAAATAACAGATGAAAAGGAGAAATTTTGTTTTTTGAATGCCTGTTAGGAAAAATCATAACATTAATAATAATAGCTATTATTAATGATTATATCAACTTCAAATTTAACTGTTCTATTTTAAGCACAGTGTTTAATCCAGTACTCAACTCATGGTTTTAATCTGCAAGAGAATGTCTTCTAGACTGTAAACTCCTTGTGGACAATGTAAATCTAAATTTACATTTACAATGTAAAGTATCCTCAGCTCTGTTGTACTGCAAGTACTCTCATAAGCATTTAGTAAGTGGTCGGCACATAGCAAGCACTCAATAAATATCATTAATTGATTGATTCAAATGACCATTGAAAAGGATCTAGACTGGAGCAACTGATTTTAAGCCATCTTGCTGTCTAGTTTTAAGCCATTCTAAAATACGCTATTTGGGAAAGCAGTTGAGGAGAGCGCAGAAGTCATGTTATTTATCTGTTTTTGCCATATTCACTTGTGTGGATAGGATCATAGCATTAGTGGATTCATTTTTGAAAATGTGGAAAACTCTCCTGTCTCCTTTTCATCTCTCTCTCTCTCTCTATACGTGTGTGTGTGCGTGTGTGTGTGTGTGTGTTTTCTCAAGCACTCAGTACAGTTTTCTGCACCTCGTAGATATTCAATAAATGCCACTGATGGTAGTGATGAGTATAATGGTGATAATATTGATGATGATGATGAAGTGTTTCAAAATCATTTTAAAATAATATAGCCAAGAGTACCTTGTCCTTTCATCTCTGCTTAAACGTAAATAGCTCTACCATCTCTTGGCAATTAATTCCATCACCAGTGAAGGCAGATATTTATACAAATACTATTACACTTGAGAGAAATGACCAAAACATTATCAACACATTTCATCATTTAGCATCCAGTAGAGAAAAAGATTTAGAGCTATAAGATGACAGTATCAATTATTTAAATGTGATGAGTTCAAATGAGACACATTCTATAGTGATAATGAGATTGGTGGAGAATATTCAAGACTATCAATTATCAATGATTCATTAGAAATGAGCTGTATCTCCCTTGCCTGGAGGAAGGTTAATGTACTCAAGAGCCTTTGAAAAGGTTAGAAGGGGCGGTTTAAGTAATTATCCTGTTAGCCTTATTCCAATTCCAAACAACTTACTAGGAAATACAACAAGAAAATTTATCTGATGGAAAAAGCAACAGAAGGACCCAGTAAGATTAAACATAGGTATCTTAAACACAGATCATGCCCAAATAACTAATTGCCCCTTTTGATAAAGTAATTGTGAGATAGACAAGGACAATAAGTAGTGGTAAGAGTATTTAAGTGCCTGCTGAATGCAAAGAACGGTTCTGGGGGCTAGGAAAAAATACACAGGCTTAAAATCACTGCCCCTGCAAGATGCTCCAGTCTAAGAGTGAAGAGGTGAGATTAGGTTGTCATGGGTAGAGAATGAAAGATGAAGCAATCAAAATAAATAAACAACATAAAATGACAAGGACAATGATATTATGTAATCATTATTGTGGAGCAGTAGGGTCCAACAGCCATGACATTCACAGTCTCAGCCTTAGTGAAATGACTAAATGGCTAAAGCAGCTAAAGATGAATAAGGCGTCATACCACTGGTGACTCTTGGCTGGAGCAGGAGCTAATGGGAAATCTCAATAGGGTACAGTCTAGGAAATGGACGCCAGGCCTCCATATTCCCTAGGAGAAGGGGATCCGCAGAGTCGTCACCCTGCTAGTGTTTTTTTCAATTTTGGTACCCAAGTAGCCTACTACCTCATATACCACAAGATGAAGATGGATTGTGATGCTTTAGAACAAACTGAACTATGAAATCCAAAGTAAGCCATCATTGATATTATTCAGTCTGCCACTACAACTCACCAATAATTGTTTCCCTTCAATTCATATTTATTGTCACCAACATCATTAACAAATTTATTGTCCTCCTCTTATGTGCAGAACAGTGCATATATAATATAGCTGTCCTTTATATCAAAGATGATGCTTCTTATAGAAGCAAAACCATGGTCTTAGATCTTGAGGAACTTAGAATCTAATTGGGAAGGCAAACAGACACAACTTGGCAAATATATAATATGTAAAACAGAAAGGGAAGTAGTGAGGCCTAATGGTAATAGCCGGGTCCAGAGTCAGAGGACCTGGGTTCTATTTTCTAATCCTGTGTCCTCCACTTGCCTTCTGTTTAACTTTGAGCAAGTCACTTACATCACTTGCTCTTTGCCTTAATTTCCTCATATGTAAAATGGGAATTCAATACCTACTCTCCCTCCTACATAGACTGTGGGATGAGGGCTGTGTTGGACCTGAAGACTGGATTGTGCTTCCCAACTGTGATTCCTGTGTAGAACAGAGACTGTAACCAGCTGGATGATCTTGTGTAATAATGATGATGGAATTTGTTAAGCGCTTACTATATGACAGGCACTTTACTGAGCACTGGAATGGTTACAGGCAAATTGAGTTGAACACAGTCCTTGTCCCATGTGGGGCTCACAGTCTCAATCCCCATATTACAGATGAGGTAACCGAGGTAGAGAGAAGTGAAGTAACTTGTCACACAACCGACAAGGTGCAGAGCTGGGATTAGAATCCATGACCTTCTCACTCCCAGGTTCATGTTCTATCCATTACACCATGCTGCTTCTATAATAATTGTGGTATTTGTTAAGCACTTATTATGTGTCATGCACTGATCTAACAACTGGGGTAGATACAAGATAATCATGTTGAAAACAGTCCCTGTCCCACATAGGGCTCACATATTAATCCCCATTTTACTGATGAGGTACCTGAAGCACAGAGAAGTAGTGACTTGCCTAAGATCACACAGCAGAGAAATGGCAGAGTTGAGATTAGAACCCATAACGTTCTGACTCCCTTGCCCGTACTTTCCACTAGACCATGCTGCAATTCCTAGTACTGTGTTTGGCACATAGTAAGTGCTTAAATACCACAATTATTTTTATTAGCATTGATTCCTGCCTCTGCCCATTTCACTAAATCCAACATTCTGCACACAGTAAATTCTCAGTAAATACCATTGACTGATCAGTCCGTGTGCTACCCATATACCCACCTATCTCAGTCAGTCAATCAGTGGTATTTATTTAGCACTACTAAGCACTTGGAAAAAGTACAACACAGTTAGTAGGCATGTTCTCTCCTCATAATGGATTTACAATCTGTAAGGGAAGATGGACTTTAGTATGAAGAAATAAGTAATTTATAATATATAATTTAAATATATGTACACAAGTTCTGTGGGGCTGGGACTGAGGAAAATATCAAATGTCCAAAGGTCACTGATCCAGTGCATAGACGACACAGAAGGGTGAATATGGCAGGAAAAAGAGGTCTTAATGGGGGAAGACCTCTTGAAGAACCTGTGACCTCAATAACATTTTGAAGGTGGTGGTCTGATGTCTATGGAAGGGAAACACTGAAACATTGAGGTCTGCAGTTTAGGATTTAAGCTTCCCAACTCAGGTTCTGTCAGGACTGTAAGGCTGTACAAGTAGTACTAGTAGTAATAGTATTTGTTAAGCACCTTCCATGTGCAGAGATCCCTGTAAATTAGCATTGGAAAAAAATACTGGGGTGAGATTTAGATACAGATCTTCAGTGGTTCAAAAGCATAATGTGGGGAGGGGTTTGGAGTCAGACACAACAGATAAGATTAAATGATTATAAATTTAAAAAAGAACAATAGAAAAGACAAAGCTCAGAGTCCAAGTTTACACTCACTCCCTCGGTGAACTCATTCGCTCTCACGGCTTTGACTACCATCTCTACGCAGATGACACGCAGATCTACATCTCCGCCCCTGTCCTCTCCCCCTCCCTTCAGGCTCGCATCTCCTCCTGCCTCCAGGACGTCTCCACCTGGATGTCGGCCCGCCACCTAAAACTCAACATGAGCAAGACTGAGCTCCTCATCTTCCCTCCCAAACCCAGTCCTCTCCCAGACTTCTCTATCACCGTGGATGGCACGACCATCCTTCCCGTCTCTCAGGCCCGCAATCTCGGTGTCATCCTTGACTCGTCTCTCTCGTTCACCCCACACATCCTATCCGTTACCAAGACCTGCCGGTTTCACCTCTACGATATCGCCAAGATCCGCCCTTTCCTCTCCACCCAAACGGCTACCTTACTGTTACGGGCTCTCGTTATATCCCGGCTAGACTACTGTGTCAGCCTTCTCTCTGACCTCCCTTCCTCCTCTCTCGCCCCACTCCAGTCTATTCTTCACTCCGCTGCCCGGCTCATCTTCCTGCAGAAACAATCTGGGCATATCACTCCCCTTCTTAAACAACTCCAGTGGTTGCCTATCAACCTCCGCTCCAAACAAAAACTCCTCACTCTAGGCTTCAAGACTCTCCATCACCTTGCCCCTTCCTACCTCTCCTCCCTTCTCTCTTTCTACCACCCACCCCGCACGCTCCGCACCTCTGCCGCCCACCTCCTCACCGTCCCTCGGTCTCGCCTATCCCGCCGTCGACCCCTGGGTCACGTCCTCCCACGGTCCTGGAACGCCCTCCCTCCTCACCTCCTCCAAACTGATTCTCTTTCCCTCTTCGAAACCCTACTTAAAACTCACCTCCTCCAAGAGGCGTTCCCAGACTGAGCTCCTCTTCTCCCTCTACTCCCTCTGCCACCCCCCCTTTACCTCTCCGCAGCTTAACCCTCTTTTTCCCCCTTTCCCTCTGCTCCTCCACCTCTCCCTTCCCATCCCCACAGCACTGTACTCGTCCGCTCAACTGTATATATTTTCGTTACCCTATTTATTTTGTTAATGAATTGTACATCGCCTTGAGTCTATTTAGTTGCCATTGTTTTTACGAGATGTTCTTCCCCTTGACTCTATTTATTGCCATTGTTCTTGTCTGTCCGTCTCCCCCGATTAGACTGTAAGCCCGTCAAACGGCAGGGACTGTCTCTATCCGTTGCCGACTTGTTCATCCCAAGCGCTTAGTACAGTGCTCTGCACATAGTAAGCGCTCAATAAATACTATTGAATGAATGAATGAAGTTTGGTGATTAATTGGACCAGCTCATCCAGAGTCTAACAAATCAAAACCAATCAATAAATGATGCTTATTAAACACTTACTGTATGCAGCACACTGTACTAAGGTCTTAGGAAAGGATAACATAATATATTTGGTAACATGAATCCTGCTCACAAGGAGCTCATATCTTAGAATCTGCTCACAACCAAAGTCTGCCAAAGTCTTAAAATTAGTAGCAGCCACACGCGTGCACTGCCATGCTTTAAACCCCTTGTGGTCCCATATGTTTAGAGCAAGTGAGGAGTAAGGGCCTGGATGGAATGCTGAGAAGGCTGGTGGGGATTTCCGGTGGTGTAACGTGGTTCTCTATTGGAAAGAGGCGCAAAGGGTATCCCTCTACAATCCTGAACCCTGGACTCGTGGGGGACAGAGTGTGGGCTGTGTGGTTTAAAAATTAAAATCTATTTTGTGTGTACATTATCTTTTAGTACCTACTGGAGTCCATGGAGGAATGACCAGAATGCATTTACAATATGATCAGTCTAAACCTTGGTAAAAATGTTTTACTGCCAAGAAGTCTATTTGTCATATTTATAGTGATGAATGCCTGATCAATTGACTGTTAAATTATCATTATCATTATTATTTAAGATTAATTGGATAGTTACATTTACACAGGAACTGTGAAGTTCACATATTAGGAGCAATTATAGGAGCAAAAAGCAAGAAGACCAAAATATATGAGTATATAGATAGCTAGACATAGCTATATATTGCAAATATAAATTTTAATTTCCATCACCTTGTTTTCTCCTTTCCACATGTTTAGCCTCAAGCTTTACTTATTGAAGTATTCTATTGAAAGCCTTCAGTGACTTTGTGATGAAGAAGACATAGGGCTGGCTTGAGATATTGACCTCCTTGGGACAGGGAAAATTTTGCTTTTCACACCTGTTTCAAAAGAGACTACCATTATTATATCATACCTCATTGTCTTGTGCTGCATGCACATAAGAACATCAATTCACAGTTCTAGGCCTAGATCACTTTTCCAAGGCACCTCCACTCCCCCACCCCACCTCCACTAGATAAAAAACCAGTACTCCCAGGGCCAAGTTCAGTCAACATTAGCAGTCATGGTGTTTATTAAGTATCTCCTTATGCAAAACATTGTACTAAGCACTGGCAGTAGAAATACACAGATAAAACTAGGCACATCACCAGTGGTGGTTTTCATGACTGCATTAGGAGAGGCAAGATCCAAGGAGCTTTGACTCTGTTACCTGATGCCATCACATATCTCATGCCATGGGATGTTTTAATGCTGCCTCACTTAGGTGGCAAAGTAGGGGGCAGTGCCTGAGTCCAGTAGTTAACCCTGCTCAATTGCTGTAATCCTGGACAAATCCTGGTCAAACCCTGGATCTTGGAAGATTGGGGTAGGAACCAGGTACTCTCATTATAGGATGGAGAGTGGAGGCTGGAATTCCCTATAATAATAATAATAATAATGTTGGTATTTGTTAAGCGCTTACTATGTGCTGAGCACTGTTCTAAGCGCTGGGGTAGACACAGGGGAATCAGGTTGTCCCACATGGGGCTCACAGTCTTAATCCCCATTTTACAGATGAGGTAACTGAGGCACCGAGAAGTTAAGTGACTTGCCCAAAGTCACACAGCTGACAAGTGGTAGAGCCGGGGTTCGAACCCATGACCTCTGACTCCAAAACCCGTGCTCTTTCCAGTGAGCCACGCTGCTTCTCTAAGTCCCAGTCCCTAGGAACTGGGTAGTCATGTTTCTGACAAGATCACCTTTCAACAGATCAATTCCCTTGAAAATGAATGACTTTGGCTCGTATTTTGATATTTGTATTTCACCAAAACCAAACACTTATTTTACATCTCCCCTAACCTTCACAGAGTCCCTGCTCTGCCATTTGATTGGTGCCCCAAACTAAATTCCAACTGGAGGGCAAATCTGCCCGTGGAGGCCCGCATCATCACCTTCTACGATTGGGGCTCTGCACCAGTGACATATCCTACTCTGATTAAATCTCCTGGAAAGAGGAGAGGGTAACCAACAAAAATGACACAGGAGATGAGGTCCCTCAGAGACATGCTGCTGCCAAGGGAGGGGGGTATGCTCTGCCACATTCACAGGCTTGGTTCATGCCCAGAGAGACCCCTATTCCTCCTACTAGAAAACAGGATCCTCCACTCCCATCGATCACAGCCAAGTCCCTTCTTCCTCAAGGAGGCAGGCAAATGATCACTTCATAAAGGTGCATATAAAACGCTCAACCTGAGACATTTACCCTGACATCTCCATCAATTTGGAGAAAATCAGTTTGACTGTTGTGGGATGCATGCTAGGCTGCATCGTTTGGGGAAGAGACATACCAGCCAACACTTCTCAGAAAACTCCACAGCTAGCAGGGAATGCCAGTTGGCTACGTGTTTGAAGTAATACCCAAACATCTTTTGACTCCTCAGCACAACCGAATTATTGTATTCTTCATGTCTCTGGATCTTTCAGCCAATCTTTCCCAGTTCCCCAGTGCTCTGCTCTGCTCTCGTTCTCTCCTCGCCACCTGAATCCCTAGTACCAGCCCCAGACTCACTTTGTGGAGAAGGGCTGCTTTGATCCCCGGACACATCCTACAACTCATGCCTCAGGTGCAGAGTGGCAGCTGTGGACTCTCTTGGACTCTGGAACAGCAGGTCCTGGACACTCAGAAGTTGACATCCACAACATTTTTCACATGAGTTCCTTGGGGATGTGTGTCTTTCTGGTTGCTTAGTGATGGAAGGTGTAAGCAGGGAAGAGGGAAATAAGAAAGTGGCTTTTCCTGATGGTTAAGAGCACAGGCCTGGAAGTGGGTTCTGTGTGACCTTGGACAAGTCACTTAATTTCTCTGTGCCTCAGTTACCTCACCTAGAAAATGGAGATTAAGACTGTGGCCCATGTGGTATGTTCATTCTCAGTCTCCTTCATGGGCTCCTCCTCTGCCTCCCACCCCATAACTGTGGGAATCCCTCAAGGTTCAGTTCTGGGTCTCCTTGTATTCTCCAACTACAACCACTCCCTTGGAGAACTCATTCACCCCCATGGCTTCAACTACCACCTCTATGCAGATGTTACCCAAATCTACATCTTCAGCCCTGAACTCTCTTCCTCTCTGCAGTCTCTCATTTCTTCTTTCCTTCAAAACATCTCTACTTGGCTGTCCTCCGGTCACCTCAAGCTTAAATAGAAAATAGAACTCATCTTGCCACCCAAACCCTGTCCAGCCTATGACTTTCCCATCACTGTAGACAGCACCACCATCCTTCCTGTCTCACAAGCCCATAACCTTGGTGTTATACTTGACTGTCTCTCTCATTTAACCCACATATTCACTCCATCACTAAATCCTGTCAGCCCCAACTTCACAACATGGTTAAAATCCACCCTTTCCTCTCCATTCAAACTGCTACCACATTAATACAATCACTCAACCTACTACTCCTGAATTACTACATCAGCCTTCTTGTTGACCTCCCAGCCTCCTGTTTTTCCCCACACCAATCATTCATTCGTTCATTCAATCATATTTATTGAGTGCTTACAGTGTGCAGAGCACTATACTATATGCTGGGGAAAGTAAAATACAGGAATAATCAGTGACATTCTCTGCCCACAACGAGTATACAGTCTAGAAGTGGGGAGACAGACAACAGTACAAATAAATAAAATTACTGATATGTACATAAGTGTGTTGGGGCTGAGAGGGGGGAAGAGCAAAAGGAGCAAGTCAGGGTGATGCAGAAGGGAGTGGGAGATGAGGAAAAGTGGGATATAGTGTGAGAAGTCCTCTTGGAGGAGATGTGCCTTCATTAATACAGTAATTGTCAGATTTTAGAGGGGAGGGCATTCTAGGCCAGAGGAAGGTTGTGGCCGAGGAGTCGGCAGCAAGACAGGTGAGAGCAAAGCTCAGTGAGAGGATTGGCACTAGAAGAGTGAAGTGTGCTGGCTGGGTTGAAGGAGAGAAGCAAGATGAGGTAGGATGCGGCAAAGTGATGGAGTGCTATAAAGCCAATGGTAAGGGGTTTTTTTGATACAGAAGTGGATGGGCAACCACTGGAGTTTTTTTGAGTGGGATGACATGTCTTAAACGTTTCTGTAGAAAACTGATCCAGGCAACAGAGTGAAATATGGACTGGAGTGGGGAAAGACAGGAGGCTGGGAGATCAGCAAGGAAGCTGTTGCAGTAATCAAGGTGGGTCAGGATAAGTGGTTGTATTAACATGATAGCAGTGTGGATGGAGAGGAAAGGGTGGATTTTAGTGATGTTATGAAGGTGGGACCGACAGGATCTGGTGATGGATTGAATATGTGTATTGAATGACAGAGAGGAATCAAAGATAATGCCAAGATTCTGGGCTTGTGAGACAGGAAGGATGGTGGACAGGAGACAGGAGACAGGAGGACAGGCTTTGGGTGGGAAGATAAGGAGTTCTGTTTTGGACATTTTAAGCTGGAGGTGATGGGAGGACATCCAAGTAGAAATCTCTTGAAAGCAGGAGGAGATGTGAGACTGGAGAGAGGGAGAGAGATCAGGGATGAAGATGTAGATTTAGATATCATATGCATAGAGATGGTAGTTGAAGTCAGGGGAGTGAATGAGTTCTCTAATAATAATAATAATAATAATATAATAATTGTGGTATTTGTTAAGCACCTACTATGTGCCAAGTAATCAGGTTGTCCCACGTGGGGCTCACAGTCTTAATCCCCATTTTCCAGATGAGGTAACTGAGGCACCGAGAAGTTAAATGACTTGCCCAAAGTCACACAGCTCTTAAATTGTAGAGACAGGATTAGAACCACGACTTCTGACTCCCAAGCCCATGCTCTTTCCACTAAGCTATGCTGCTTCTCCAAGGGAGAGGATGTAGATGGAGAATAGAAGGGGACCCAGAGCTGAACTTTGAGGGACCCCCACAGTTAGGGGTTGGGAGACAGAAGAGGAGCCCACGAAGGAAATTGAGAATGAATAGCCAGAGATGAGAACCAAGGGAGGATAGAGTCAGTGAAGCCAAGGTTGAAAAACGTTTCCAGAAGAAGGGGGTAGTCCACAGTGTCCAAGGCAGTTGAGAGGTCAAGGAGGATTAGGATTGAGTAGAAACCATTGGATTTGGCAAGAAGGAGATCATTAGTGGCCTTTGAGAGGGCATTTTCTGTGGAGTGAAGGGGATAGAAGTTGGTTTGGAGGGG
This sequence comes from Ornithorhynchus anatinus, assembly GCF_004115215.2. NCBI lineage: Eukaryota > Metazoa > Chordata > Mammalia > Monotremata > Ornithorhynchidae > Ornithorhynchus > Ornithorhynchus anatinus. Next base: position 26,516,335 of record NC_041737.1, on the reverse strand, counting down.
CTCAAGAAGAAAATTGGAGGAAAGGAATTTGAGACAGTGAGTATAGACTATTCGCTCAAGGAATTTCTAAAAGAATGGTAGGAGGGAGTTGGGATGATAACTGGAGAGAGCTGTGGGATCAAAGGAGTTTTTTTCAGGATGGGGAGAAAAGGGCACGATTTGAAAGCAATGGGGAAGAAGCCAAGCAGTTGAAGATGGCTGTTAGGGAGGGAACAAGAATTTTGATGAGATGCAAAGGAATGGGATAGGTGTGCGTATGGGAGGGGTGACTTTTGAGAGGAGGCCAGCCTCCTTTAGAGACACTGCTGGGAAGAATGGGAGAGTTGAAGAAGGAGTTGGAAGGTGTGGTGAGCCCACAACAAGCTGCCTTTTTAGTGACTGTTCACGATCCCATGAAAAACAACAATAAGGAAGAGACTCACGAGTCATTGAGGTGCTCTATTTGAGGCAGGTGATTGTGGCTCTGTGGGAGTGAAGCTTGGAGGGAGGCATGGCTTTCTCTCCCTGTTCCACCCAATAACGGTTTTGGATTAATCAATGGCTGCCACATTGAGCTACAGCTGTGATGCCTAAGGCAGATAAAGGGTGATTGCTTTGAAGTGGGATGGGGCACTTAAAAGTAGCATGGAGTCTTTTGCAGGTGGCATGAATGTGAAGTAGCTGCTGCAGGAGAGCAGCACTTAGAAGCAGTAAGGAGAAGCATTGGCAGAATGGGCCTCTATGACCACAGACTGGTATTGAACGCTTGGTGGAGTAAATGAGTGTGTGTATGTGTCACTCCCTTGCATGTTGGTAAAAATGAAGTAAAAAATTTTGCACATTAACCTTGGAGATCAGAGGTGTGGTTTGACTTGTATTACGTGTCACGGAGCCTCCCCTGGTCCAGGACGGTCCTGGTTGGTAAGAACTGGAGGGATTGTGACAGAAGGGGGAGGGCCTGAGGAGTTGCAGAACTGATTTGGGGGAGCTCACACCTGATAGTGTTGATTTTCTAAATGAAGTAGGTGGCTAGGTCATTGAAGACAAGGGAGAGGGAAGTAGGGGGAAAGGGGGCCTGAAGAGGGAGTTAAATTTCTGGAATAACTGGTGAGAGTGATGGGCATAGGTGTCAAATGGGTAGAGAAATGATTTTTGCCAGGCAGAAGGAAGGGAGTAGTTAAAGCATGTTTAGACTGTGAGCCTGTTGTTGGGCAGGGATTTTCTCTGTTGCCTGAATTGTACATTCCAAGCTTGTAGTACAGTGCTCTGCATATAAGTACTCAATAAAAATGATTGAATGAATGAAAGCATGCAAGGATGAACTTGAAGTGGACAAAGTCTACCTGATATTTAGATTTCCACCAGAAGAGCTCTTCAGCTTCAGCACAAGAGTGAAGGAGGCAGACTGTGCAGGGGATCTAGGGTTATGGGTTAGTGGTACTTCACTCTGCTGCCCAGGTCAATTTTCTACAAAAATGTTCAAAACGTGTCACCTGACATTCATTAATTCAATCATATTGAGGGCTTACATGACCCTGTAGGCACATAGAAGTCAAGTGAGTTGCCCAAGGTAACACAGCAGACAAGTGGTAGAGCTGGTATTAGAACCCAGATCCTATGACTTCCAGGCCTGTGCTCTATCCATTAAGCCACACTGCTTCTCTTGCCCAGTGATTGTTTTTACATACCCTGCATAAATCCATTCCTGTTTGCTGGGCAAATGGCATTGTCTAGTTAAAGGCCAAATTGAGGCCACAACAAATACCATATTATTAATTTGCATTATGTAAAATCATTTCAGTAAAAATATTTTTACTGTTTGTAAAAGTCATTCTCAGCATGTGGCAACCCTGCAGAAACAGGAAAGTCATGAGGACAGGGGGGTAGCATTCTGTAATTTGTACTTTATGAGTCTGGTGTCATAAAGTTGAGTCTGATAATGAAAACATGAAATAGAATGAAAATTCAGAGATGTTTTGAGTACAATTTGTTGTAAATAGGATGGTCCTAAGTCAAGGACTTCTTATGTTGGGTTTTAATGTTTCATGCATGAAAAATACTCAGCTATGTAAATGAATGAAGAATTCCTGTTTGGGACACCAGCATCCTCACTGATTTTTCTGCCCTCATTTCCTCCTAGCTACAGTCCATATTTCTAAAATGACATTCAGTGCACATTGCCCCACTTCTCATAAACACCTTGAGGGTGTTGTCTGTTCCTCCCCGCATCAAGCAGTCTTAGCTTTAAGCCATTGTTCTTGTCTGTCCATCTCCCCCGAATAGACTGTAAACCCGTCAAATGGCAGGGACTGTCTCTATCTGTTGCCGACTTGTTCATCCCAAGCGCTTAGTACAGTGCTCTGCACATAGTAAGCGCTCAATAAATACTATTGAATGAATGAATGCACAATCATTTCTCTTCCTCTTAACACCTTTCTTTTCACTATTCTACAGCTCACACTCTTCATTCTTTTCAAAATTCAAAATGGACTACTGATTTAATCTCGCTCCTCATTGACCACTTTCCTTTTCCACTGAAAGGAAATCCAGCCTCTCTTTATCTGACAGTCCATAGCATTTCCAATATTCAAAATCCTTCTGAAATCATATTTCCAGTAGGCTCTCCCATACTAATTTCTAATTTTCTCATCTTATATCCTCGAAGTGCCATTTCTGTCCTTCTGCCCCAACAAAGCCCTTAAGAGAAGCAGCATGGCCTAGTGAATAGAGCATGGGCCTGGGAGTCACAAGGAGCTGGATTCTAATACTGACCCTTGCCATTTGTCAGCTGTGTGACCTTGGGCAAGTCATTTAACACATTTGATTCAGTTACCTTATCTGTAAAATGGGTATTAAGACTGAGCCCCATTTGGAAAGTGGGCTATGTCCAACCTTATATCTACCCAGCGTTTAGTACAGTGCCTGGCACATAGGAAGAAAATACCAAATATGAAAAAAACACACTTAAATAGTCACAACTTCTGTAATGTTTACTTATGAATCTTATATATCACTTCCTCCTACCTGTGTTGACAAAGAAGACAAGTAACTTGCCCAAGATCACACTATATATGAGTGGCAGAACTGTGAGAAAAAGGTAGTGCAAGGGATCTAGATTCTAGACTCGCCATGGTTCAAGGATCATGTCCGGTTTGGCAGATATATAGATATCACCCTCAAGCTGTGTAGCAGAAGTAGCTGGTGGTAGATCTCCACTGCAGAAGCTTCATGGGAAGAGGAAAAAGATCTCATCCCTTCTCTCCCACCCAGCTACCTATAGTAGGGTGAAATAGGGTGACCTTGGGGAAAGAGCACAGTACTAGGGAGTCAAGGGAATGTGAGTTCCAATCCCAACTCTGTTATTTGTCTGCTGTATGACCTTGGGCAAGTCATTTGCATTTTCTATACCTTACTTTCTGCATCTGGAAAATGGGAATTGAATGCATATTTTTCCTCCCCATTAGACTCTAAGCTCATATGGACAGGAATTTTGACTTGTATTATCTTGTATCTACCCAGTGCTTACTGCAGCATCTGACAGAGTAAGCACTTCATAACTACCACAACTGTCATTACTAACACTGCTGCTGGATATCATTATCAAAGCTCCTAGCCCCAGTATGAAGAGTTAGGACCCATGATGCAAATTCCGTACAGATGAGGCCCTCAGGGCAGGCATGTTTTAATGTAACAAACATTTTGTGCATACTTTGCTATCCTGTTTTATCTCAGTAGAAAACAAAAAACCACTCTGAAAGTACCCACTGAAAAAAATGTTTTAAAGTATATTGTGTTTTATGACACTATTTTAGAAATAAGGGATAATTTACATAAATCATAATTAGCTTCAAATTTATGATAGCTCTAAGTGTTCTTATATAGAAAATAAACACCATACCCTGCATTTATTAAGCTTATGTTATAGTGGCACTTTTATTTTTTCTTAATGTGTATTTTCATATTTTTATTGTATAGAAAAAACTTTTCATTTTATGGTGGCAGTTTTATTTTTCTTTCCATTTGTTTTATAATATAGGTTAGTAAATTATCCTTCATTTTTTACACTAGAGATCGTTGCCAAGACAGCTTAATTTTTTTTGTGTGACTTGCCTCTTTATGTCCTGCTGCTATGGTGCTGAAAACCTGGAAAGTGTTCATTTTTCTAACATGGTTGCTGGGCTGTGTTATTTTTATAAACCATGTTTCAACTGGTATAGATTTACCAAGGCAAATCTTTCTTAAAACTTCCCTCAATATCTTAAGTAGTGATGCGTTACACAGATTTGCTCCTAGAGAGAGACAAACATTCTGGATTGTAATATATGAGGCATTGCTTTTCAGTGACTTCTGGAAAAATTTGTACCTGGGATCCTATCCATTCAATTCATTTGAAGCACTGCAGAGTTGGAGTATAGGACCCTTTTTTGCACCTGCAACAGTCCCATAAAATGTTGCCATTTTTCTTTTTTCTTTAGCACCTGGATATTGGGCGGTATTTTTTTCAACAATAAATATCTTAGATTTACAATAACTAGCACTTTGTTCCCTGAACTTTAATGTCTGTTCATCCTGGTGGTGGAGAATAAAGTTAAAGATGAACTGTACTAAGCTTGGAAGAGTACCATATAGCAGAGTTGGTAGACATGTTCCCTGCCCACAATAAACCTGGAGTCTAGTGGGGCTTATAAAGTTCTCTGCTGGCTTTACAGCAAATAGACTATGTTTGGCAGACATTGAACTCTCTTTTCTTAACTAGATTAAGTCTACAATTAGCATAAAATCTGGAAAATTAATTGCCAAAATATCAATTTTGGCATCAGATATGAGCAGATCTAAACTGATTCACATGGTAAGGGGAGTGCAGAAAATCATGGTGACCAGATATAGAAATGGAAAGATAATTCATCAAATTAATCATTGACTACTCTGCTGAATTATAAAGTAAATGGATGTAAAAAACAAAAGTGTGCACTTCTGGCTTGCACTGGGAGAGTAGTATGCCCTCTTGAATAGAAAATGATTCATTCATTCAATCGTATTTATTGAGCCCTTACTGTGTGCAGAGCACTGTACTAAGTGTTTGGAAAGTACAATTCGGCTACAGATAGAGACAATCCCTATCCCAAAATGGGCTCACAGGCTAGAAGGGGGAGACAGACAACAAAACAGAACAAGTAGAAAGACATCACTACCATCAAAATAGATAAATGGAATCATGGATAAATGCACATCATTAATAAAATAAATAGAGCAATAAATATGTACAAGTATATACAAGTGTTGTGGGGAGGGGAAGGGGATAGAGTAGAGAGAGGGAGTAGGGGCAATGGGAAGGGGAGCAGAAGTAGAGGGAAAGGGAGGGCTCACTCTGGGAAGGCCTCCTGGGAGGAGGTGAACTCTCAGTAGGTTTTTGAAGAAGGGAAGAGAGTTAGTTTGGCAGATGTGAGGAGGGAGGCCATTCCAGGTCAGAGGTAGGATATGGGCCGGGGGTCGACAGCGAGACAGGCAAGAATGAGACCCAGTGAGGAGGTTATCGGCCAAGGAGCAGAGTGTGTGGGCTGGGCTGTAGAAGGAGAGAAGGGAGGTGAGGTGGGGGGCAAGGTGATGGAGAGTTTTGAGGCCAAGAGTGAGGAGTTTTTGATTCATGCGAAGGTAGATTGGCAACCACTGGAGATTTTGGAGGAGGGGAGTGACATGTCCAGCCTGTTTCTGCAGAAAGATAATCCGGGCAGCGGAGTGAAAATAGACTGAAGTGGGGAGAGACAGGAGGATGGGAGATCAGAAAGGAGGCTGCTGCAGTAGTCCAGATATATTATGAGAGACTGTACCAGCAAGGTAGCAGTTTGGGTGGAGAGGAAAGGGCAGATGTTGATGATGTTGGGAAGGTGAGACCGGAAGGTTTTGGTGATGGATTGGATGTGTGGGGTGAATGAGAGAGCTGAGTCAAGGATGGCACTGAGACTGTGGGCAGTGTATGTTGGACTAATTCATTCAATCATATTTATTGAGCACTTACTGTGTGCAGAGCACTGTACTTAGTGCATGGAAAGTACAATTGAGCAAGCAATAAAGGGAGAGAATCCCTTCCCATGTCACTCCAGAGGGTATCAAATCAACTGGCTAGTGAGTTTACTGCTAATACAGCAAGACTGGGAGTACAGGAAAGAAAGATTAACAAGACTGGTTTGACCAAAAGGATTCAGAGATTTAAAAATTGCTTTCAACAAAATGTTAAATGAAAACTCCAAACAAAGAGTAGAATTGACTGCATGGACTTCCATCTTCCCTGAATAAATTATTGTTTCCTTAATCTGGACTAAGAGTGGTGTACTCCAGAACTGTAATAAACACAGTGTAAATGAGCTTTTGTGGCCTCTTATATTTTAGAAAGTAATTGCAATTATCTTATTTGTAAAGTGCTTATTACATGCCAGTACCATACTAAATAGTATACTATGTAGGGATCACACTCCAAGCAGTAGGGAGAACAGGTATATAACACTAATTTTACAAAAGAGGAAAATGAGACAGAAAAATGAATTAAGTGATTTGCCTGAAGTCACACAGGATTGAAGTGGCAGAGCCAAAGAATAGAAGCCAGGTGTCTGACTTCCAGGATGGTGTTATATCTTCTAGGCCATGATATTTCTCAGAGAAAGTCACAGAAAACTACAACTGTTTGGAGAAACAGTTCTGGACCTAGTAACATCAAGCCAATTCTGTTTCACTCCATTCACAATGAACAATGGATGATGTAGGGCACTCTTGGCTCCTAAATGGCCAGTCTTGCCTTCATCAAATAATCTCAAAACCTGGAAAAATGTTTGAGAGCAGACAAATTTACAAAATGATTTTCTGAGCCCAGATCTAATGATGCTATAAAATGTTTTTGGTAGTCTGTGGAAACTGGGAATATGATGCTATTCCCTAAGTTTTTCCTGTATTTGATATGCAGCAAAGATCATGTCTACAGTATGATCTGAAGCCACATTACAATTATGAAAAAGTTTGTTCAATAATATTATTTAATAGCCAATCTAGGAGTACTCTGATCTTTCGGTCAATGAAGAGTTATGGCACACCTGAATAAATTCTGAAATCTGCTTTATCCTTTCTTCTTAAAGATGGTGATGATGGTGGTATCTTTCAAAGCTCATGGCATTTTCTCAGTTATTTAAATGTGAGAGAGTAGTTTGAACAGTTGTTTAAAGAAAGCTTTCTGTCCATATTTGTATATCACAGTAGGCATTGCCACTGGGTCCAGGTGATTTCTAGCAGGGCATCCTCAAGGAAAAAGTGTGGGCCTGGGAGTCAGAGAACCTAGGTGTGCTAGTTGCCAGCTGTGTGACCTTGGTCCAGTCACTTAGCCTCAGTTTCTTCATCTATAAAATGGGGACTCAAGGCCATTTTTTGGTTTAGTTTTTTATGGTATTTAAGTCTTTACTGTTCTAGGTGCTGGGATCGGAATAAGTTCCCCTCTCAGGATGTGTGTGTGGTCCTTCAAAATCAAATTACTTTAAATCAAAATATATGAAAGAGTAAGGGTAAAGATAAATAAAATCAGATCATTTGCTTGGGGAAACCACCCCCATACAATCACACGTATGTATATACTCACACACACAAACACACTCAAGCAATTGGTCCATTTTTCATTGAAGAACTATGGACTTCACAATTTGGAAAGCTGGCATGCTATTTTGCCTTAAATAGCAGTTAATTGTGGCAACAAAAAGGCGTAATTTGGAGGGAGGGAATTAACAATTTGGCAGAGAAGACTTTTGGATGGTGATGAATGTTTGGGATAGTGAAAGATAGCTACACAAAAGGGAGAACACTTGATTATTCTAAACTATACTACTTGTCTTGGTAGTAGTGCAGTGAATCACGTTATCATTTAAGTTAATAAATAAAAGGTCCTAAATATATTTAAAAGTGATATTGTGTAAACCCAAATACAATGAAAAACTCTAAAACTATGTGAAAGATTATTGGGCAAATGAAGAAATTTGGATTTGATAAAGAAGGCATATTGGCTAACTTAATACAGATCTTTATATCTAGTTGGAATAGTTTTGATAATTTGAGGCAAGCCAAATATTTTTATCCCTTTTATGTATGGTTGTGATTGGTATATCTTGTGCATATGATGAAAAATATGAAAAGGTAGTGCTCTCAAGTTTGAATAAAATACCACACCACATTTATATATCTTTAAATCATATATGTTATTACATATTTATATTAATCTCTATCTCCCCATCTAAAATGTAATCTTGTTACATACAGGGATCATGCCCACTAATTATATTGTATTGTACTCTCCCAAGAGCTTAGTACAGTGTCCTGCACATAGTAAGTGGTGAAGAAATACCACTGATTGATAAAGTTGAATAACTTTGCTCTCTGGAAATATCACCTAGGTCTTAAAACTGAATAATGAACACATCCATTTTGCCATCCAGTAGCTCGGGAAATCAGAAAGGGATGTTCTGGGAATGGTTGGATAGGCATTGGTTAGTTCCTGAGTTCATAATCAAAAGAATGGTTCAATGTTGTAAATTTAACGAGTTCCTCCGATTCATGGAGTTTTCATTAATGTATCCTTATCATCTTTACTGACTATTTGTGTACTGTATTCTGTACAAAGATCTTGGGAATTATCAGTGGAACAAAAGATACATCCCTGTCATCAAAGAACTTACAAAGGAGAAGTCAGTAGAAGAGTAAGAAAATGACTACAAATTGAAAAATGAAAACCAAAAGATACATCAAAAAATAAATAGATTTTTTTGGAGACTGATTGGGTCTTAGGTCCAGAAGGGTAGGGGGTTTCTCAGGTACTTGGAGAAAGTTAATGTTTTAACAGAACTCTGAAAGAAGTATGGCCCATGATTTGCTTAACTGGACTGACCTGCAGGGATACTTGAACATTGATTCATAAAAGGTGCATAAGATATTTTATGAGATACCAGTACTAGTGTTATATATTTGTATAACCCCTTCATTGCTTTGTCAGCATCTTAGGGCAATCTGCATGTTTATTTAGAATTCATTTGGCAGCACCTTAACCAGACCATTTCAATACCCAGGGGCAAGCAGTTACTGGCAATTCTTCTGTACCAGATGGATTGCTCTTGGAGTCCTGAGACTTATAGGCAGAGGTTCTAGCTTTCAAGGACCAGGTGGATGTGTTGATGAGCCAGGTACAAACAGTGATGTGGGGATTGGTATAGCAAGAATGGCATATGTTCCTTTGGCCCAATCTAGTTCTATTTGGCCTATTTTGTTTGGCTCCCTTCCTGTCTGGACTGAGATAATAGGACAGAGTAATCCCAATCAGAAGATCCCCAATTTTCTTCACAACAGAAATTGTAGGGAAGGGAAACACCTGGGCAAAGATTTTCCTTGTAGTCTGCAGTGGCCATGTCACACCACTCTCCTGGTTTGGCACTCTGGATTGCTGACAGATGTTTTTCTCAACTGGGTTTAGTTGTGAGCAGTAGCTAGATGAATTGATATGCTTGTGGGATTAACCACTGAACACCAACCTGAGCCAACCTTGGGGATTAGATGAGTTGTCCAACCATGCCTATAACTTCTCACTTCTTAAATTATGTCTGCATACAGGGAATGATGGAAGGTATCAAGAGTGTGGGTTGGCATAGGGGAAACAAGCAACTGCATTTTACCACTGTGGGTGCCAGATTTCTTTGCAAACCCAGCTTCTCAAATTTTTTCTTCCCTGACCTACTTTGGTGCTTCTACTATTAGAATAAGAGTGAGGAAAATAGAGGAAATTTGCTTCTTCTGTCCTAGGGAATTCTTCTCTGCCACTTGTCAGCTGTGTGACTGTGGACAAGTGGGAAAGTGTGCCTCATCTCTAAAATGGGGATTAACTGTGAGCTTCACGTGGGACAACCTGATTACCCTGTACGCCCCCAGAACTTAGAACAGTGCTCTGCACATAGTAAGTGCTTAACAAGTACCAACATTATTATTCATTCCAGAAACCCTGGGAGACTGAGGAGGAAATGGCCCAGCAGGAACTTCCTGCAGGTTAATAACATTGTCATTTGGCAGATATGCAAGCACTGACAGTTTGCCCTCTAGGTTAGAGTGGACAATGATTTGGATCTACTGGCCCCTTCCTGTGTTTTGTGACTGTTCTTGGTTGATTGACAGTGTTCTCCCTCCTACCGAGACTGTGAACCCCATGTGGGACCTGATTATCTTGATTCTTCCCAAGCGCATAGCATAGTGCTTGGCACTTAGTAAGCCCTTAACAAATACCACTATTGTTGTTGTTGTTATTGTTAGGAATATGGGTGAAGGGTTCGGAAATTTAGAAGTAGGGGTTTATCCCACAGTAGTAACAATGACATCTCCCCTGTGGAGGCAGGAACCTGATTCCAGCTGCAGGTATACTTAATAAACCCCTGCATGCAAAGTTTGCTAATTGCATCACTAGTTGTCTCAGAGCCAGGTAGGAGGTACTCTGGGTAGAAACATGCTGACTTAGAGCCAGAACAATGCTGCTCCAAAGCCAGATTTTGTTCCCTCCCTCTGATTGACTTTTCCATGAAGAACTGTTTGGGTGAGCAATCTCTTCTCAGTGCTTATTACAGTGCCTGTCAATAGTATATGCTTAACAATACTGTAATTATTATTAGGTGCTCTGAATCCTAGTCTCACAGTCTTTCCACAAGACCACCTTGCCTTGGGGCCTACTGGAACAGGATCCTAGACCAGATTCTAGCAGTCATTTGTGGAATTTAAGGCCTGGAGTTCTGGAGTTCAGGTTCACCCTTCTACTGAGGTTACATTACAGCTCTAAGGAAATCCTGCTAAGACATTGTTGCCCTGGTGCCCCCCCTCCGCTACTCCCAGCATGCTTTACCACCACCTTCCACCTCTCACCTTCACTTACCACCCTGCACCTCAAACTGCTACCAATGTTTTCTTCCACCCACACCGTGTCTCTGCATCTCCCAGCTTCTCACTCTGACTCAAGGACCCTGGGCACTACCACTGCCCTTGGCTTGGAATCTAGGGCTTCAGGTGCCATTACCCCCACTACCATCGACCAGGCAGCTGCTGTTACCATTGCCACCACTAGAATCCGCCAGCTTGGAGTGTGTAGGAGAGTCGTCCCCCTGTCCCAACCTTCCCCAACCTGCTTATACTACCACTGCCCCTATAGTACCTGGAGCAATGGAGGAGGTGTGTGTGTGTGCATGTGTGCATGTGTTTGTGCTATTGTTTCAGCAGGATTTTTAAGCTGTCAGACCTTTGGTCTGGGAGTTTTGAAGGGATGAGTCATTGCTGACTGGATATTGAAGTACATCAGGGTACAATGACCAAGTCATGCCATGCTGTGTGTGATCACCATGCAGTGGTGCATACAACATCATTTGTGTTGTGGGTCTCATGGGAACCATACAAGACAGGTGAGTCCCAGGCCTAAAGTCTTCTAGGCCTAGATCCATCCAGACTTGTCCTCTTGCAGTACCTCTAAAGAACGGCCAACTTTAGATCTATACTTTTTTAATCCTGTCTCCCAGAGCATCTCTAAGAATCTCAGAATTTATTTGGCTCTGACAGTAAGGAATGCAAGTGCCAATATGACAAGCTTGTTGAGCTCTGTAATGAGGAGTCCAATGATCCTTGACCATTGAGTCCAATGCTATATACTCTTCTGGCATATCCCAGGATAATTCAGCATCACCTGGAGGCACTGGAATGTATAGCAAACTCATATATCAGAGGTTGAGCCTGTTGTACTTTGTGTTTTATATAGCCTTTAATAGGAGATGATTGGAAGGATGAAATCTTTACTATGCAATGAGTTTAGAATGATGTGTGCCCATATCTTTGAAAAATAGCCAGGCACCACAGGTACATGGATAAAAGGATGATAAAAATAGCATCTGACAGTTTCAGAGTTTGTTTTCCTCCAGGATGCAACTCAATATTTTTTTTTCTGAGAAAAGTTGAGTGGTTTATCATTTACATAGTAGGAAGAAAAATGGTTGCCCTCAGATTTCAAATGAATGCAATACCTGGGCTGTTCTTAGAAAGCTTCCAGGGAAAGGTAGTATGTCAATATAAAATATGATTATCTCTGTGTGGAGACTGGCTCTAACTGAGTTTAAGCTTCCTTCACACACCTTCAGTTCATCTTGGTTGCAATTATCTTCTGAAGATTTTTCCAGAAGCAAAAAATAATCCAAGAAAGGCAGCAATATTGCTTATATTTGAAATCCTCATGGAATTGGGAAAAGCTTCTTGTGAAACAAGAAAAAGCAAGAGCTGTGACCAGAATTTAAATTTAATTTTTCAAACATAAATTTTTCCAAAGCTGAGATGGTCTTCTGGCTGAGCCATGGGGATTTCAGAATTAGAGATCTGGACTTGATGCTGAAGCTCTAATGCTCATATTAAAAGTGCAGTTTCCCATCACACTAGGGGTTTAGTATCCTCAGGGGTTTACAGTCTCTGGTGAGCATTTTATGCCAGTTGAATTAATTCATCAAAGACAAATTTCATGATAATATGATGCAAAAGGAGGAAAGGCATTTTCATTTTACTGAATATTAATCCATTTTGATTAATTTAATTGTAGTTAATAAAGAGAAAACATTAGACAGTGGTTATTTATGCATCCACAAGTTTGGAAACTTTATTTGTCATCAATCAGTGGTATTACATTGAGTGCTTACTGTGTGCAGAACACTGTACAAGGGGCTTGGGAAAGTACAGTGAAACCGTCATTTCATCTGATAGTTTTTATTTTTAACATTCTGATTATTGAGGTACTCTGGGGTGCATAAAAACTCCAAAGGGACAGTTCACAGATTTGCCTTTGTGTGTGACATTCAGCACTCTACAATTGGAAAGCATTCCATAAGCTGTATAGGTCTCTACACATGCTATAAGCTTGTATAAGACATAGCAACCAAAAGAGACCTGCCAGAGGATCAGCCTCTGGATGAAGTATGCAGCTTTAATTCTTCCGGACCCACCCAGACTCTCCTCTCTCTTGTCCCCATAATATTCAACTGGGATCTCAATTCTGACATTTCCTTATCAGTAGTAATCCATTAGTTATCTTTCCATCCCCTCTTTTCCTGAAATCCATTCTTTTTTGAACCTGATTAGCCTGAATCAACCCTATATGCTAAGCACATAGTAAGCCAGGAATAACCCAGGAGTTCTTAAAGGAATGTAAGAATTTCTGGGATGAAGGGGGTGTTATCCTAGGTCTAACATGCAGTAACCTTATACATGCAGTATAAGTACCATGCAGTCTTATAGTTGTCTAATCTAGAGAAAAGCAATTTATTTGTAAAGTTGATTATAGCATCCTTACACATGACATATTGAAGAAGTCTATATTCTACCCAGAATTGTTTGTGTTTAAAGCAGAAAAAGAACTCAGTTTTATGGAGGGGAAACCCTGTTGATCTAAAGGGATGGGAAAGCTATCCTATCCTTAACAGTATCAGCTTTGTAGAAGTTGAGGTGCAGTGGCTGAACCCTAAAAGATCCACCTGCCTTTCAAGGGTGGTTCTAGGTGAACTCAGGTAGTGATGGTAGAAGAGCTGTGAGGACTAGACTTTAGGGTAGCTATTGGGAAGCATCCTGAAGCAACTCTGCCCCATAAAGGGAAAAAAAAAACCCCTTGGGAGTTCTGGGGTGCTAGGGAACCACCAGGTTTTGGAACCCAGATATCCAAGAACTCTTAACCCAGTAATCTCCTTGTGAGCTGGGCGAGAGTAAGGGGAGAGTTTGTTACCCTCTATCTCATCTGAAACAAAATCCCTGGCAAATAGGAGGCACAGGAATTTTGTTGTTTTTTAAAATTGAAGAAATTAGCTCTAAGCTCTTCACTGTGTAAGTGGCACCTGCAAATTACCTTGTATTACCTTGCACCTGCTCATTTTGAAGCTTAACTGCCACTACATATAGTCTCTCACTCAACTTTATGAGATCTTCCTGAAGTTGATCCCATTTGCCTGACATTTCACCACCTAAATAGCTTAAGCACATTTGCCACCTGGATACATAGTCCTTCCAGAGCATTTTTGAATTGTGTAAACAAAACCATGCCTAACCCAATCATTGGAGGATCAAACTACTAACAGTTTTCCACCCCAAAATGCTAAGCTTCCTAATTTGGGGTGATTTTTCTATCCTTAATGGGTGATTCTGCCTAATCCCATGACTACTCAGTTTCTTTAAAACCTTTAGTTGAGCTTTGCTAAAAGCCTTTTGGGAAACTAATTGAACTATGTTTACTTGTTTTCCTATACCCCCATGTTAATTTGCTTCCTTAAGAACTCCTGTGGATTAGTGGATTGGGGAAGCAGTGTGGCTTAGTGGAAAGAGCCCAGGCTTGGGAGTCAGACATCGTGGGTGACCTGTGTGACCTTGGGCCAGTCACTTCACTTCTCTGTGCCTCAGTTACCTCAACTGTAGAAATGGGGATTAAAAAATGTGAGCCCCACGTGGGACAATGCAATTAGCCTGTATCTACCCCAGTTCTTAGAACAGTGCTCAGCACATAGTAAGCGCTTAACAAATACCATCATCATTATCATCATCATCATTAGTGACCTAAACCATATTTCTTTTGCCCAACAAGTTAGACTTTTCTAAGGATGCATTAATCCTAAAGGTCACTAATTTTGCAGGTATATCAGGGAGACATACTAATTCTCAGAAATTTCAAAAATGATCTTCCTCTCTTACTGGAAGGTCTGCAAATTCTCGTTCAGGTTCTTTTGTAATTTGGGGTGATAACATTCTGGTCTCAGTAATTTTTTTATATATAGTTTATTCATTTGGCCTAAAACACTCTGGGTGGTCACCATAATTTAATCCAATCTCCTGCCTGCCATAAAAATCAGTTATTTTGTGGTAAACTTCTTTTCCAAGTATGGGCAAACCTAAAGAATTAACTTAACTCTCATTTCCCCCGTTAGTTAATTAATGAATGGTTTTTACTGAGCACTTACTTCGTATAGGACACTATAGTAAGCATTTAGGGGAAGCAGTGTGGTTTAATGGAAAGAGCACAGGCCTGGAAGCCAGAACAATTGCATTCTCATCCCAGCCCTGCCACTTGCCTGCTGTGTGACCTTTGGCAAGTCACTTAACTTATCTGGGCCTCAGTTTTCTCAACTGAAAAATTCATTTATTCAATAATATTTATTGAGTGCTTACTATGTGCAGAACACTGTACTGAGCGCTTGGAATGTACAAATAGGCAACAGATAGAGACAGTCCCTGCCCATTGACGGGATGCAATATCTATTCTGCCTCCTACTCATACTGTAAGGACCAGGTGGGACACGGATTGTATCAGACCTGATTAACTTGCATTTTCCTAAGTTTTTTAGGACAGCGTTTGACACACAGTAACTGCTAAGCAAATACCATGAAAACAACATATGTTTGACCCAATCCCTGACCTCAAGGTGCTTACAACTGAACCTCCTCTATCTCCTTGTTTCCATGTCCTCTTTTCTTTCCATTCTATATAGTTCTTTCCCTCTTTTCTCTCCCACCCTTTTTTGGTCCTAACTCCCCAAGTCTCTCTCAGTGCTTGACCCCAAGCTTACCATCATCCTTAGAATGAAGCGTTGGCACTTCTGGTCTCAATTTCATGGATCAGGCACATTTCTTGCTCTTTGTTCTTTCTATCAACCCCCCGGCCCCATAGATCAGAATATAACTCTATTCAAGAACACAGCTCCAAGAAAACATGTGCCACCCTGCTTTTGTGAAGCAGAGTAGGCCACAGTAAGTCCGATTTCAAAGTCCTCCTTCACTGGCTACATACCTAAGCAGTGGTCAGTGTAGCATAAGAGCCTAAGAAAATCAATCAATCAATTGTATTTATTGAGCACTTACTGTATGCAAAACACTGTACTAAGCACTTGGGAGAGTAAAATATAGCAATGTTACAGGCATATTCCCTACCCACAGTGAGCATGCTGTCATCCTGAGTTAGACCAGTGGTCCATCAAACCTAGTGGCACCAAAGAGTGCTTCGAGGAACATTGTGGTGGTTGTCCTGGAATTCACTCTCTAATAATATTAACATTTTCCTCTTTATCAGAACCTTACCTCCAACCATCTGATGTAGAAATCAGAGAAGTATCATCAACCTACTAAAATGGTTTATTCTCTCTCAGGAATTTTTCCTTGTGGTAATTGACGTAGTCTAGTTTTCGTGTTCTTATGGTAGACTCAGTAAGAGTCAGATTTTTCAGCCAGACTTTTTTTAAAAAAAACAGGCAGGATTTATTTCATGCCCAAAATGTCCCACAATTTTCAGAATATTCAAAGACTTATCTTGTTCTTAGAGGCTAAATACACAATATGCTTATTGACAGACACGTCAAGATAATGAATAAAATCCTTCTGCAGAGCTGTCATTTTTTTAGCTAAATAAACTCTTAAGCTACCATGAAGATTTGTGTTCACACAAATAGCTCTAGTAAAATTACAGTGTCTGTGCAGCTCTTAATTCACCTGACTTTGGCATTGTCTTCTGTTGCCTTCTAAAGCCAAGGAAACAGGATCGAATGCAGAAAAAGTTAATGTTTTGAAGTAAACATCCAAGTGATATCAAGGGGTGATTTTTGCTTCCTCAGCTGGGAAGAAAATTATTTACCCTTTTCCACTGATTCCTTACAGCTTTTGGACTCTCAAGGTGGTGGTAGCATCCAGGAACATCTTACCATCTGTGCTTGGCATCAACATTTTAGGTGTTTGCCAACTGAGAAGCATTAGTTCCAACATTAGTACGGTTTTTGCTACCTTTTAGCTCTATGTAAGATAAACTAATTCTCAGGTCTGCACAAAGCAAACATAACAGCTGGTTGAAAACAGGATACAGAATCCACCTGTGTTTTAATGATCCTAATGGCATCCAATTTGATATACCACTAACACTGGCACTTTTTGTGTTGGTACAACTGAAATTCATAGCTGGGGTCAATTTATGCAGGAATTTTTTTTTCCTTAAGATTAAGTTTTCTTGTGTTCCAACTGATTGAGTCCAGCCTATAGGCCTCTTACCCTGCTTTGTTATTAGCCTTCTGTGACTTTGGAGACAGCCTGGACAAGACCCAGAATGACAATCAATTTTGGGGACAAGATTGGGAATACGGGAAAGCCTAAAATGTTTTCTGTCAAATGGTGGGAATCTGATTCCATGATTATAAGAGCAAGGTTAGCATTGGAATTGGTGGTATGGGGGTTCACATGGTTTCACTCTGAAACTAGTTATTGTTGCAATATTTGTAAAGTGGTTACAATGTGCCAAGCCCTGTACACAGTCACTGTCCCACAGTCTTAAGCCTTGTTTTACAGATGTGGGAACTGAGGCACAGGAAAGTGAAGTGACTTGCCCAGGCCACACAACAAATGGCAGGGCCAGAATTAGAACTCAGGTCCTTCTAATTCCCAGGCCCATGCTCTGTCCATTAGGCCACAATATTGCTAGGAATGAGGTTCTGCACACAGGATGAGCAGTACTAATATTGAAGAAGGAAATGAAGAGTGAATTGATGAGAGAAAAGAGTCCATCATGATTAATCAAACAATAAAATAGTATCCACTTCCTGTATGCAGAGCATCTTGCTAAGTGTTTGAGTAAATAATATAATTAGTATGGAATTTCCCTGCCTTCAAGGATTTTACAGTCTAGCAGTGGAGATAGACATTAAAATAAATTAGAAGTGGGAAGAAATATGAGCACGGATGATTTGTAAATAAGTGCCATTGGTGATTGAGTCATTAAGTTCTTAAGTGGCATGACAGGGCTGAAATGGCAGTTGGAAGTATATAAAATGGAGAGATTGGAAACTAATCAGGGAAGACCTCTTGGAGCTGGATTAGAGAAGCAGCGAGGCCCAGCAGAAAGCCACAGGCTTGGGAGCCCGTGGAACTGGGTTCAAATCCTAGCTCTAACTCTTGCCTGCTGTACGACCTTAGGCAGTCACTTAACTTCTCCATGCCTCAGTTTCCTCATTTGTAAAATGAGGATGAAATCCTTCTACTTAGAATGTGAGCTCCATATGGGACAGGGACTGTGTCCAACATGATTATCTTCTCCAGTACTTAAAACAACGATTTTCACATAGTAAGTGCTCAACAAATACCGTAAATATCAATTATTTATTGTTGATTTTCAGAAGCACTGTGAAGATCGGGGAAGCTTAGGTCATGGGATATGAAATGGGGGAGAGTTACAAGCACAGGGACTGATATCAGCAAGTTTGGTGACAGGGATAAGAATAAAATCCAGGGAGTAAGGTAACTTGAGACGAATGAAGAATATGGCTTGAGATGAAGTAGATAAATAGGCCTTAAAGTACACCTTTGAATGAGTGTAAATTTGATAGAGGAAGAGGACCAAGAACATAGCCAGAAGAGACTCAACAGTTAGGGAATGGGACAGAAATAGAGAATTAGAAAGATCAGCCAGAGATGTAAAAGATTAACCAGGAGAGAACCATGTTAGAAAAATCAAGGTGTTTCCAAAGTAGTTGAAAAGGTCATTGGAAGCAAAAGACAGGAGGCAGCAGTGGGATTTTAGGAGAGAGTTAAAAGTCTGAAATAATCAATAGGGGCAGTGGACATGAAGGAGTTGATGAAGGAGGAGATATAGTGTCATTGATAAGGATGAGATGGCAGAATTAAAACAGGTAAGAATTAATTGGCCAAGCTCCCTCTTGTTCCTATATTTTCACCAGTATCTCTCCATGGCACAAGCACAGGAGCAAAGGAAAAGTACTGTGGAGGGGGTCCAGGGTTGGGTTTGGTGGTGCAAGATACCCAGGGCTGGATTACCCCAGGGTTTGAGCCCTGGCCTAAATAAGGTCCATAGAGACTCAGCAGCCCCACCCTTCACTCTCATATTACTGCTATAATGAAATCTCATACAACACTATCATAGATGTTGCCCCTACTACATGAGTTTCCAGTTACATTCCACCCCTTCCCACCTTAAATTCCCATGGTCTGCTGCCAACATCATTATCTTCCAGCCCCATGGTGCCTTTTCAGCATTTCCTGGTTTTCCACAGCCACGAGCTTCTGGGCTGCCACAGGGTTTCCAAACACTGCTGCTGCAGCTGCAGTCAGAGCTTACTGGGTGTTATAAGCTCATTGTAGGCAAGGAATGTGCTGTTTATTGTTGTACTTTCCAGAATGCTTAGTACAGTGCTGTGCACACAGTAAGTGCTCAATTAATACAACTGACTGAGTGATTGACAGGAAGGCAGCTAGAGCCGGCCAGGGGTTCACAAGTTGTTTTGAAACATTGTTGCCATGGTGAGAGCCACAATTACACTGGATGGAGTGAGTTCTATGGTTGCTACGGGATTTCCTATAACTGTTACCATGGCCAGAGTCAATGGGACTGATGCTGGTGCCACCAGAATCGTCAGCCAGCACCTCCCAGCTCCCTAGAAGTGCTCTTTTCTAGGAAGAGAAGGGAAGGGAGGAGGTTGAAAAGTTGAGGACCACAGAAATGGCTGAGTAATGTTTCCTGATGCTCCTTCTCCTCTTTCTTCTTCCCTCTCACCCACCTTCACTCCACGCCCCACCTTAGAGTGTCCTGAAGAGTTCCTCTTTTCTACTCGTACACTCTTACCACCCCTACTGCTAAAATACATGGGGCTATGTGAAGAGGGTGTGTGTGTGTGTGTGTGTGTGTGTGTGTGTGTGTGTGAATTTTTATTTTTTCTGAAGGGTTGTGGAGGTGTGGAGAGTTGTGGTGTGGAAGATTCAAAGGAAAAAGTGGTTATGGTCTGGGCAGAGTTACATCACTGTGCAATGAGACAGTCTTGTCGCAGTGAATGTGACATCACTGAGAAATGGTAACTCCAAGGTCCTCTGCATCAAGGGTCTTAAGGCAATCTCATTTAGACCTTCAAACCCAGGGCTAAAAGATTCTTAGCTTTGGCCCTGGGGATTGAAGAAGAGACATGGGTGTGAAGGAGTTAAATTTAATGAAGAAAAATGGACAGACGGTGTAGATTTATGCATTAGTAAGAAGTCAAAATAGGGCATGATGATCTGGGATGAAAAGGGAGAAGCATCTAGAATTTGTCAGTTTCCGAGGGAGGGAGAACAATTTGGTAGGGAAGAGGAGTGTGGGAAAGAAGCAGGTAACGGGATTCTGGTCAGAAAATAAGGGAGAGTGGACTCAAGATAAAGGGAAAAGGAGATATTAAGTTACTTTTAGAAACACTTCTTAACCAAGTTGTTGTTTTTTCTTGGTAATTTTGAATAGCTCAATTTTGGTTTAATTTCTTCCATTAATAAGTTTACATTTTTGTCTACATTTTGAATGGTGAAAATATACGTGAATACAGGCTCCTGCTTGATAGAATCAGTTGTTTTATGTATTACAGCACTTTTGCTTCTTATAACACCACAGAGCTGAATTTACACATTCTCTAAGTAACGGGAGACTCTGGAGCTCGTAACGTGGTCACCTAGAGCTTTCCATTAATAACCGCATAGCAAGTAATGCATAACCATGAGTTCGACCCAGGCCTATAATCTTCTTGCTTGACAGTATAAAAGATGAGAGTGCACCTTGAATCATAGGCAAGGACTGAATTAAAGTAACTATTGCTAACTTATTGTTATATTTAGTTCTTCCCACTCAGACTTACAGGACTTACTAGACAGCTTAAGAATTGTCTTGCGACATCTTTATGTTGTCGAAGTCTCTTTCAAAATGCCAAGAAGCACTCTAAAAATACATGGGTAAATGTTTGGTTTTGGCTCTGAACTCTGATATGTTACAAATTAGACCATTCCTCTCGTCAGATCAGATAAGTAATAATATATGTCAAGTGGTCTGTGTGAAAATGTATTGCTGTTTACTCTTAGCTGGATCAATAAGAAATTGTTATCCAGGACACGTTCAAGTTACTTTATAAGTTGTTGAATGGATTACTTTACACTAAAAATGTTCATGTTGTCTCTATGCTTCCATTATTATATATTTTGCACTATCAGTTGACTACATAATGCATTAAAACTAACTTTTAAAAATATCACTAGTAATTTGAATGGACAGTTTATGTACTTTAAAGGCTCCTGAAAAGGGAAAGCTTTTGAATTATTCAGGGAGATTAGGATTTAATGCTCTACAATAATGCACACTACTGTTTCTAGCCATGTTAACAAGGATCCTCTTTTTCCACTTACTAATGTGTCTGTGCTCATGTTCCTCATCGTTTACTTGAAAAGAATCATCTGACGATGGTTCATCTATAAATAGCATTATAATATGGCTTTTATTTAGTGGTTGCTTTTGAGGTTGCGTGCACAGGAGTAATTAAATATACCTTTGAGGTCCATTCAATTGCAATACAAATCAATTTTACAAGATGAAATGACCAATGCTCACAGAACCACATGCCATCATTTGAATAGTTGTCATTTCCTTAATGATCATAAGTCATTTGTTTTACATTTTTTCCATCACATACTTTATTTGATTTGTTTAAAACATAAAATAACCTATAAAACAATTATGATGTATCAGTATAGTCCTAGAACACTGATTTATTCTATTGTCAGAAAAATGTTCCTTTGTTAGCATTTTTATATGTCATTTAAATAAGATCATCAAAACCTTCATATGTTTCACCAAAATGGAATGAATTACTAGCATGACAAAAAATGTCATAGCACACAATAAATAACTTCCTCACTAATGAAGTGTGAAGAAAACTGCATAGAAACACTTTATTAGACCATTTATAACCCATTAAGTAGCAAACTGCCATACCCCCTATTGGTTACAGTCAGTGTAGGAGAAGAAAACAGATAAAACAGCAGAAACATACTTAGACATCAAGTTAACTTTCCTAACTACATTCCTAACGTTCCAAATGTAGATTGCATATTCATTCACATAAACTTTATTTCCTACACTAATTTATTAATATGACTGGAACTCTACTTTCATAAAACATAGAGGCTTCATGTGGTAATCTTTTTCATGCACATGTTAGTTTCTCTCTCACTGCCGCCCCCCCCCCCCAACAAAACAACAAAAAGTTCTATTTTAGTTTTATATTGTTCTAAATAGTCAATCTTCATCTTTTTAATGGTATTTGTTAAGCCCTTACTCTGTGAAAGGCACTGTACTAAGCGCTGGGGTAGATACAAGCCTAACAGAATGGACACAGCCCCTATCCATGTAGGACTCAGTCTCTATCCCCATTTTGCAGATGAGGGGACTGAGGCACAGAGAAGTGGAGTGACTTGCCCAAGGTCAAAGAGTATTCATTCATTCAATAGTATTTATTGAGTGCTTACTATGTGCAGAGCACTGTACTAAGCACTTGGAATGTACAGATCGGTAACAGAGACAGTCCCTGCCCTTTGACGGGCTTACAGCCTAATCAGGAGAGATGGACAGACAAGAACAATAGCAATAAATAGAATCAAGAGCAGGCAAGTGGTGGAGCTGGGATTAGGACCTGTGACCTTCTGACTTCCAGGCTAGTGCTCTATCCACTATACCATGCTCCCTTTAGGAGTAGAAAGAAGTCTAGTAGTGGCAAAGTAGTCAGCCATTGCTAAAGGGACCAAATTTTCCAAAGCACAATATGAGGCAGGGGATAATCAGGAAAGAAAACTCTTATTTCACTTATTGACCTTGACTTCTGACGCCAATTCGACTCCAGTTTCCAGGAAGATATAATAAATATCCTCAGGGATCAAGGTCAGCCTTTTGAAGGAGTAGATGGGAAGGCTGCCACATCATCAAGGCTTCCATGGCCATTGACCCACTGATGATGTTCAGGATTGCTGGCTCCTATGGCAACAGGAACTCACCCTCCTGCAACAGCAACAATTCTAGTGCTTTATAACAGACAAAACAGATGAACTATCATCCTTTTTGAAATCCTCTTCTTTCATCCTCTTTACCTTCTCAGGAAAAAAAAAGTTATTCCCAAATAGTATTTCATCATTTGATTTTCAGACCAACCTCATTTCTCCTATGTGTCACCCAATATATATCTTCTTTCAAAGTCTTTGATTTGAACAATTTAATCTTAATAATTGCTTCATGAAATGTATCTCTCTTCTCTGAGAGAATGTTATCAGCCTGTCTTCAAAGTGTTAAACCTACAACTTTCCAATTACTGAGTTTTTGATAGGGACCATCTGGCTCAAAATTATTTTTAAAATAATGATAACCACCTGAAATAATTGTTTGTATATTGTATTATCACAGAGGAGATGGAAAGCCCATGATTAACAAATTCAAAATTATCGATTGAGAGAGATTGTATTTAAAGTCATAACCGAAAGGGAGTATTTAAGGGTGAACAAAATATACTTTTGGAAATTATTATTCCCTAAAAAAGACAGCACACGTAAAATTATTCATATGGTAACCTAATGAAATTATACAAAAAACGCACAATAAAATGACTCAGGGAAATGTGATAAATGGCAGGGGACCCCAAATGCACTTTCATTAGCTGATGAAATTGCTTGGAGAAAAAAAATTAAATGAGTTCATCATCATTCTACTAATCTCTTCTATTGATTCTCCTACTCTGGCTGAATCTCAGGACCAATTATAGAAAATACTGTCAAATAACCCAACACAACATAAATGGCCATTTTTAGCAATAAAGAATCAGTATGGAAGATATAAAAAACTATGCAAAATCATGAAAAGTCAATTTTTTCTTCAATCTAGAAAAATAAAACAGTCAGTATAGTCTTTATAGATGTTCTCTATTCCTCCAAAGTATTTATCCAGTGGACATGATGTGGTTGTTGTTTACAGTAGATATCACAAATGGAGTCTTCAGTGAAAGATAAAGAAAGTAGCCTTGAAATTATCCATATGTAAAAACCGTAAAATAAATGTCCATCTGATCAGTGGTATCGATTGAGTGCTTACTGTGTTTATACCACAGTGCTAAGCACGTGGAAAAGTACAGTAAAACAGAGTTCGTAAGCATGTTCCCTACCCACCAGGAGTTTACAGTTTAGAGAGGAGCTTACAGTCAGAAACTGAAAAAACAAGTTTGCAACATATTCTTTTTTAATATTCTTCTTAATACTTGAACTCATCTTCTCCCTTGACAATGTTTCAAAAATAGTGGATAGGTTATTCCCTACCCACCAGGAGTTTACAGTTTAGAAAGGAGTTTACAGTCAGAAACTGAAAAAACAAGTTTGCAACATATCCTTGTCTATTATTCTTCTTAATACTTGAACTCATCTTCTCCCTTGACAATGTTCCAGAAATAGGTCAGGCAGTGAGAAGATAGCTTGTTCCAGGAACTCATGGCCTCTTTTATTTTGTGATTATACACACAAATGTTTTTACATTCATCCTAACCCTTCATCAACGCTCCAGTTGAGCAGTTTATTCCTATTTACCCTCTCCTAATTCCTGCCCAACTTCCCATATCCCCATGTCTAGCCCTCCCCATGGCTCTCTGAGAGACTACCCCCTGTAGACTGCTTAATAATAACAATGACATTTGCTCAACATCAAGCTCTGGGGTAGATATATGGTAAGCACTTAGTACAGTGCTCTGCAGTAGTAAGCACTCAGTAAATACGATTGAATTAATTAAATTGTGCTAGTCTTTGTCCTACAATGGGCTTAGAATGTAAAGGAGAGGAGAACAAGTATTCAATCCCCATTTTATAGGTGAGGAAGCTGAAGTAAAGAGAAGTTGACTCTGGAGGAATACATCTACAAAGACTATACTGACTGGTTTGTTTTTCCAGATTGGAGAAAAAATGGACTTTTCATGATATTGCGTAGTTTTACATCATCTCCTATAATGATTTTTTAACTACTAAAAATGACCATATTTGTTGTGTTGAGTTATTTGACAGCATTTTCTATTTCCAAGGTCATACGGCAGACAAGTGGTAGAGCAGGATTAGAGTCAACGTCCTTTGAATCCCGGTCTTGTGCTCTTCCACCAAGGCCTCTTTTTCCTTATTTCTCCAGATTCTCTCTAGGTCAAGTCATATTAGCTAGATTGTACCATTATTTTCTTTCTTTCCTCTTTCCTTCCTAAAATTACAGGCATGTCCTTGTCTGAGAAGGACCACAATACAAAAAATCCAGAGAATCATCATGAATTAATTGCTAACATAACCAAAGATCCCAGAGTTCCATGGTCTAGTGGAGCATGGACCTTGAAGTCAGAGTTTCTGGTTTCTAATCCTGGCTATGTGATTTACCTGCAGTGTGACTTTGGGAAACCACTGTGACTCTCTTTGCCTCAGTTTCCTTATTAGTAAAATTGTAAATCAGTAAAATTAAATATCTGTTTCCCATCCTACTTAAATTGTGACCCCCATGTGGGACAAGGATTATGCCCAACCTGCTTAATTTTATCCACCTTATTCATTATAACAGTGCTTAGTATATAATAAACACTTTAGAAAAAAAGAATGCATGATATTGCTGCCATAAAATCAATTCCCTCCTCCTTCTAGTGCCATTCTGTCCCTACCCTGCCATGCTCTAGCAATTTTCCTCCATCTTCTTCAAATGCCTCACTTGACCTCTCCCTCACCATTTCCTACAACAATCAAATGATCAGTCAATCAATCAATATGTGCTGAGCCTTTATAGTGAGCAGTGCACTGTACTGAATACTTGGAAGAGTGCAATATGGCACAGTCGGTAGACACATTCCCTGCCCACAATGAATTTATGCCTGCCTGCCACTTTTTTGTAAAACCAGTGATACGTTGCCTCAAGACACTCCAATAAGAATTTAGCTCTATCCCAACTTCTGTTGATCTATAGCAACAGCCAGCATGGAATCAGGGGCTGTAATGAACCTCTACAGACTCCAGAGAGAAGGAAGAGGAGTGAAAGGAGAGGTGTAGCAATTTCAGTCTCTTCACACTTTTCCTGAGAATATTCCCAAGCACATATTGACTATCTTGTATATTTTTCCTTTTTTCTAATCTTATGACATTGGAAAATATGTTCCTGTAGTTATAGAATTCTGGGCCAGCATTTAACTTTTTGTTGCTAATGGTTATTCTTGGAGTTGTGAAGGGCTTGGCAGTTTCTAGATGATGTATAATTCTTAGAGCTTTGTAAATTCTGAAAAGTGATTAAAATTACCATAAGCATATTTTCTTGTTTGTCCTTCTAGAGTCATTCAGGCATTTTTTATCATATTTATTGAGTGCATACTATGTGCAGAGCTCTGTACTAAGCATGTGGGAGAGTACAATACAGTGATATAACAGACACATTCCCTGTCCACCGTATGCTTCAGTGAGTATATAAAATCACCAATAAAATGGATTCAAGAACTTTTCTTGATAATAATTAATCAATCAATGGCTTTTATTGAACATTTACTCTCTGCAGATTTACTGTACTAAAACATTTGGGAGCATGCAATAGATATTCCTAGGCTGCTGCTTTGGAAGAACTTTTCAAAGGATTGGATTTGTTTCCTCGGCATTGAATATGTAGAGAGAGAACCTGTGCAGGTATCTCAGCAGGATTTCTTCTTATAGATTTTGACAGGTTTATCCTCAGATCAAGAAACATTGTGATTCTTAAAGGGTTTCTCTGCAGTGGTGACTTCAATGAAATTTGGAGCTAAGGTCAAGTCTTCAGATGTTGAAAAGTTAACATTTTTTTTCTAAATTCTCATCCTCAGGGTGACAATTTATTACAGAGATTGTAAAAGTGTTGTTGCCATATCTTTGTTGTCTGAAATTCAACTGGAAAAATAGATACTCTTCAGTAGTTTTGTGGCTTGATGTATGGATAATAGTGTAAATGATGGTGTTTATTTAAAATCAGTGGCATGCCAAACAGTGAGGTAGATAAAAGTTAATCAGATCATACACAGTCTTTGACCCATTTGGGGTTCACAGTCCAAGACACCAAGTGTTTAATCTCCACGTTTCAGATGAGTAAACTGAAGCAAAGAGAAGGTAAGTGACTTACTCAAGGTCGAGCAGCAGGCAAGTGGCCGAACTGTGTTAGAACTCCAGTCATACCAGTCATACCAATCCTGTGCTCTAAACTGTACTTTTCCATATAGACTCTCCCCTGTAGATTCCAAATAACGTTACAATCTTTTTGTTCTGTATGACCTTGTATCCTTTTATCTCATTGCTGCTTCTGAATGTTCTTTAACTTAATCTGTATGCAAGAGCATAGCCATCAATAAACTAGAGTCATGTTAGAGTCATGATGATCTGCACTGCTTTCTTTGTTGAAAATGGCTCTTTAATCTCATTGTCATCCTCATTAAACTAGTGTTGGTGCTATTTGCTAACAGAGGCCAGAGCTTTAATAGCTGATTGATGAAGAGTATTTTGTGGAGATATTCTTTGTTGCATTGATAGAGGTAGATAGGGTTTCTTACTTTGATAGAATTGCTTTGATGAGATCATAAACATTCTTAGAGGTGACTTTATTCTTCAGGAATTTGCTGTGCACCATTTGTAAGTTTTATATGCAATTTTGCAATACTTTTTTTTAACAATTTATCAATCAACATTCAGTTCAGTACTCAAAGTCAAACATACCTGGATAGAAATATTAATTATCCATAAGATCTTGCTAGCAGACAATAATATCCTGAATTTGCTACTGCAGCCTAGATCCATGACTAATGTGTTCCTAATTACACTCTGATACTTAGCACATCAGTAAGTATTGATTGTTTCAGCCCTGAGGGGCACAATGACCATTTTTCCTTTCTTACTACAAATCTTCCTTAGTTTTGACTAGTTCCAAGTGGCACTAAGGGAAAAGTTTTTAGATAACTTTTTTTTTCTTCCTCCTCCTCCGCATTTGGGATGAGCAGTGTGTTCACCAAAATTACTGTTGTTTTAAAACTGATCTCATCATTGCTAATCATTTTTAATGTCCTCAACTCTGAAATATTACATTGTCCCAAACCCTCTAATCTCTCATACCACATGATCTTCCAGCAAAACTGTTCTGGTCTCCTGCAAAGATCTCAGATCTTTATACCCCTTCCACTTAACCCAACCCGCATGCCCCACTGGGACCCCTTAACAACTTGGTACAACTTGAAGCACTGAATCCACACTCTCAACACCACCTTCTCTACCAAACTCAAATCCCTCACCCTTGTCACACCACCAATCTTGCACCACCTACTGTCTACCTGAATCACTTCCACCATACACTTACTCCTCTGTTGGTGAAAATCAGTGCACCAAGCTTACTGTGACCACTTTAAATTCCCACTCACTTAGTATAACACTTCTTTCTTTTGTCTTCTCTCATCAATTCCTATGCCATTATCCCCACCACTTTTTTCATATTATTAAATTCCCCGTGAAGCTTCCCAGATTTCAATTTTTTTTAAGATTTCTGGTTTTCTGAAGACTACTTACTTTTTAGCTACTTCTTTCACTATTTTACTTAACGCTTGTTCATAGCATTGCTCCCCTATCTAAAGTTTCATATCTTTTATGGATTCCTTTCAACCTTCTTTCTCCAATATAAATTGTTTTATTTTCTTATCTCTATAGCAAGTCTGAGTTTTACCTCCTTCACCAAATACTTTTTACTGCTTAAAATTAAATCCAGGACATCTTTTCCTGGGGTGAAATACTGGGGAGGGACGGGGAAGATTTTAAGGAGATCTTGCCTCTTGGTTTCAATTTTCGTAAGAAAATAGGTGGCCAGCTCATTAGGGCAAGCAATGAGGGAGGTGGGGGAACAGGATACTTGAGGAGGGAATCAAACATCTGGAAGAACTCTCCAGGGCAATGACCATGAGTGTCAATAAGGGTGAAGAAAAAATTTTGCTGGGCCCATGTAAAGCACACAAGAATAAACTTGAAGTGGAAGAGGTCAGACTGATTGCACCAGCAGTCTTCTGTGGCTTGTGTTGGAGAGCAAAGGAGGCAGACTGTGGAGGAAATCCAGAGATCTGGGTCGGTAGTAGGAGATCTTAATCCCTATTTTACAGATGAGTTGACTGAGGCAAAGATAAGTGAAGAAACTTGCCTAGAATCAGACAGTAGACAAGTGGCAGATCTCGGATTAGAAGCTAGGTCTTCTGACTCCCAGACTGTGCTCTTTCCACTAGGTTACACAACTTCTCTGTGTTGTTTCTGACATATATTCAAGTGCTTAGTACAGTGCTCTACACACCGTAAACACTCAATAAATACCATTGATTGATACAATGCCAACATTTGTCTGCTAATCCCTGCCCGTCTTATAAAACAGATGCTTTGGCAGTACTTAATCCCATTCATTTTCTCTCCTCCCCAGTGTCTCAAAGATTAAAGGCCACCACGAGCTTTCAAGTAGTCAAACCACCATTTGATTTTGGAGGCCTCATATTATTATATAAAAATTGGGGTTGTTTGGCTTTCCTTTTTTTTTAATTCTACGCCTAGCATTTTTCACTTTGATAGGCAATGAAAATTGTCTTTGTTGGTGAATTCAACTCCTTTTAGAATTCTTCCAAATCCACCAAAACCACTATACTCCTGAGGTATTTCAAAGAGCCTTGTAGTAAGATGGATAAAGCTAACAGTAAACTAAAAAATCAAAACAAAAAGTACTGTACATCTTTAAATGACTACAGTTGTATGGAAAATCAAAATGATAAAACTCTGAATGAATAAAATGAGTTGAAACATCCTCTGCATTATATTCTGAAAGTCTATGGAGATGAGTAAAAATAATTAATGAGAATGATATTATTGGTACAGGTAGAGCCAAGTAATGCTCAGAGGAACTGAGTATAATGCAAGCAGCGATAGTCCTATTTTAGAGTTGATGAGATAGCTATTTCTAAAGATCACTAATATTATTATTTTATTCAGCATTATTAAGCAAGTGCCTATCAGGACTTATATGTAAATGTTTCAGCATTTCCCAAGCTCATCTTTTAACTGTACTTCATTCTCAACTCTCCTGCCTCTGATCCCCAGCCCAACCTGTCCTTCATCCCAGAACTTCCTTCCTTTCAGATCAATCCAGCCATGCACCTGTTTCTATCCTTAAAGCCCTCCTATGGTATTCATTAAGCCTGAGAGGGCTACAGTATTTGAATACAGTTAGTTCTGTCATAACACATATTTTTCTATTATCACTTTTAGCTAGAACATTGTTAGGGAATTTGGGAATGTTGATCCAAAAACATGAGCCTGTTTAGACATGGCCCACCATGGTGCTGGAAGAAACAGCTTGTGCACATGCACATTTGTTTGGTGTCCAAATGGTTGATTACCACAGCATATGTTTTCCATGACAGAATTTTGCAACAATGCAACCCCTGTTTTGCAGAGGAACTGGGAGTTTTTGACTTTCTATATTTTGAATTAAACAAAATAAAATTCATTAGAAATACCTCTAAAGTAAGAGCACTGGAAGAATGTTGATCTCTTGGATTCTTTTTGAAATATATATAAAATTGCTAAATTCCAAAATATCAACATTAAGTCTTAGACCTGTAGGCTTCCATTAAGTGGAATGCTAATGGAAATCTAAAATATAAATGAAACTCTTGGGTCTGCAAAACTGGATGAAGTATTTTTGGTCAGTTCTATGAAAATGGGACTGGTTACTTATGTATCATAATCATTTTAGGGGGATATTCTAATTGGCATACTCATGTTATCACATTTTGGCAGCAATTGTGAGACTCTCAGCACCTCCTCTTAGATGGCAGAATGTGTATTCAGGAGGTTTAGTCCTCTCCACAGGATTTTGTCCTTGCCTGTAATGAGTCTGGAACCATCTGCAGTATTTTTTGTAATCTTTAAAAATGAAGGCTAGATGTTTTTTGATGTTAAGGTCTTTTAGAGATATCTAGAATGGAAGTATATGAAATTCTTATATGGTTTGAATAGAAATCATCAGCAAAGCCTTACGAATCTATTTTTGGGAGTGACAAAAGAAAAAAATTATACACGAACAAGAGGACCCTTCTGGATTGTCAATAAAACACGTTTATCACTCGCAATTAGTTAATCTGATCTACGGTCTGAAAGCGATCTCAAAATATCTGAAATATCTTCATAATAAACATGATAGCAACTATAGCAGATTGGTGTCATTCTAGGACATTTTAAATTCATTACTGGTGATTATCCTCAATATGTAATCTTCCCAGTGCAAATTTCAGAATTTAATCAGTCAACTGCTGACCGCTTGTTCTCTCTTAATTAATGGAATTACCTAACCTTGAACCAAGAAAAAGAAGTTCAGTTGCATGGATGAGCACATTTTCCATTTGCTGAAGACAGCAAAGATAGGATATCATATTCCTTTTACATGAAATTAGATAGGCAAATATTTCTTATTACAAAATAGCTGCTGCACCTTGGTTATAATAATGATGATAATGACGGTACTTGTTAAGCACTTACTATGTGCCAAGCATTGTTCTATGCTCTGAGGTAGATACAAGTTTATCAGGTTGGACACAGTCTTTGTCCCACAAGGGGCTCACACCCTTATCTCCATTTTACAGATGAGGTACCTGATGCACAGAGAAGTTAAGTGACTTGCCCAAGATCACACAGCAGACAATGTGGCAGAGCTGGGATTAGAACCCAGGTCCTTCTGACTGTGTTACATTCCCAGAGTTCTGTATGGGATTATAGAAACTGGAAGAGCTATTGATCTTATTGGGTAATGACATTTTCTTTGAGGTGAAATAAGTTAGTTTCAAACAAAAGTAGTTGTGTGCTGCAATTATAATAATAATGGTATTATTAGAACTCATGGCTACAGAAAAACTAAAAATTTTGCAGTTTACTTATTGAACCAAGCTGTCTTCAGCTTTCAGCAAGTCGAAAATATGCTTAGGCAAGGAACTGAAATTCTATTTTCTTGGCTCATCAATAGTAGTAGCAATAGTGCCATCATGTAAAGGAGTTTTGGTATGCGTAATTCAATAACAGAGGTTCTTTACATAAGGGTATTTGTTAAGCACTTTACGTGGGAAGCAACATGTCCTAGTGGATGAAACATGGTCTTGGGAGTTAGTAGGACCTGCTTTCAAATCCTGGCTCTGCCACTTGTCTGCTGTGTGACCTTGGGCAAGTCACTTAGCTTCTCTATCCCTCAGTTACCTCATCTGTAAAATCAGTCATTTGTATTTATTGAGTACTTATGTGTGCAGAGGACTGCACTAAGTGCTTGGGAAAGTACAATATAGAAATATAACAGACACATTGCTCACAGTGAGCTTACAGCCTAGAGTGGGAGATAGATATTAATATAAATTGATAAATTACAGTTATATACATATGTTATGGGTCTGGGAGGAGACGATGAATAAAAGGATCAATTCAGCACGATGCAGAAGGGAATTGAAGAAAAGGAAAAGAGGGCTTAGGGAACTTCAGGGAGAACTTCAGAAACTTAGGGAAAGAGATGTGCCTTCAATAATGCTTTGAAGCAGGAGAGAGTAATTGTCTGTTGGATTTAAGGAGGGGAGGACCTTCTAGGCCAGAGGCAGGATGAGGGTGAAAGGTTGTTGATGAGATAGATGAGATCAAGGTAGGAAGGTTAGGATTAGAGGAGCAAAGTCTATGGGCTGGGTTGTAGTGGGAGAATAGAGCAGTGAGGTAGGGGTCAAGGTGATAGTGCTTTAAAGTCAATGGTGAGAGTTTTTGTTTGATTCAGAGGTGCTGGAAGGTTCCTGAGGAGTGGGAAAACATAGCCTGAACATTTTTATAGAAAAATGATCCAGGCAACAGAGGGAAGTGGTGAGAGACAGGAGGCTGGGTGGTCAGCAAGGAACCTAATCCAGTAATCATGGTGAGATTTGATGGGAGTCAGAGGTCATGGATTTGAATCCCAGCTCTGCCGCTTGTCAGCTGTGTGACTTCGGGCAAGTCACTTAACTTCTCCATGCCTGAGTTTCCTGATCTGTAAAATGGGCATTAAGACTGTGAGCCTCATGTGGGACAACCTGATTACCCTGTATACCCCAGCACTTAGAACAGTGCTCTGCACATAGTAAGCACTTAACAACTACCAACATTATTATTATAAGTGATTAGATTAACATGGTAGCAGTTTAGCTGGAAAGGAAAGGGTGGATTTTAGCGATGTTGTATAGGGATTTAAAACTGAAGGGATTTAGGGATTGATTGAATTTGTGGCTTGAATGAGAGAGAGGAGTCAAGGATAACAGCAAAGTTTTGGGCTTGTGAGTCAGGAAGGTTGGTGGTGACATCTACACTGATGGGAAAGTCAGGGGGAGGACAGGGTTTGGGTGGGATGATAAGGAGCTCTGTTTTGGATATGTTAAGTTTGAGGTGATGGGAAGATATCCAACTAGAGATGTCTTGAAGGCAGGAGGAGTTGAGAGGTTGCAGAGAGGGAGAAAGATCAGGCCTGGAAATGCAGATTTGTGAATCATCCGTACAGAGGTGGTAGTTGAAGCCATATGAGTGAATGAGATCTCCAAGGGAATGGATATAGATGGAGAATATAAGGGGACCCAGAACTGAACCCTGAAGCATACCTACAGTTAGGAAGTGGGATACAAATGAGGAGCCTGTGAAAGAGACTGAGAATGAGCAGCCAGTTGGCTAGGAAGAGAACTAGGAGATGACAGTGACAGTGAAAACGAGGTTGGATCATGCTTCAAGACGATGGTCAACAGTGTCAAAGGCAGCTGAGAGGTTGAGGAAGATTAGGATGTAATAGAGGCCATTGGATTTGGCAAGAAAGATATCATTTGTGACCTTTGAGAGGGCCATTTCACTGTGGCGTGAAAGGGTTGGAAATCTGATTGGAAGGGGTGAGAGAATTTGAGGGGCTCAAGTAGAGAATTGGAGGAAAAGAACTTGAGAGAGTGGGAGTAGACATTCACTCAAGGAGTTTGGAAAGAAATGGTGAGAGAGATGGGGTAATATTGGAGGGAGCTGTGGGGTCAAGGGAGGTTTTTTTTTAGAATAAGGGAGACATGGGCATGTTTGAAAGCAGTGGGGAAGAAGCCACTGGGGAGCAAACTGTTGAAGATGGCTCTTAGGGAGGGAAAAAAGAGGGGAAAGAGTTTTGATAAGCTGTGAAGGAATGTGTTCATTCACAGATGAAGGGGGTAGATTTTGAGAGAGGGCAGGAGATCTCTTCCAGATGCTGCTGGGAAAGATGGGAGGATTAAAGGAGCAGGAGGAGGAAGGGACAGGGGATATTTTAGGGAGGTCACTCCCAAGAGTGTCAATTTTCTTAGTAAAATACGTGGCCAGGTCTTTAGGGGCAATAGATAAAGAATGTGAGGGGACAGAAGATTTGAGGAGGGAGTTAAACATCTGGAACAACTGGCTAGGGCAATGGGAATAGGTGTCAAATAAAGAGGGAGAAATAATTTTCCTGAGCAGAGGAGTGGGCAGAGTTAAACCTAGAAAGGATGAACTTGAGGTACCTGAAATCTAAATTTCTGGCAGCAGTGCTTTGCGGCTTATGGAAGCAGACTGTGGAGATGATCCAGGGCTTTAGGTTAGTGGTATGAGATCAACGAAGGGGTAGGGGAGTGAGAGAGTGGAGTTCAGCAGAGAGGGTGGTGTTGAGGGTGTGAATTTGATCTTCAAGGGAAGGTAGTTTGGATATGGAGGATAAATGGGGCTAAGTTGGATGGGGTCAAAAGATCATAGATCTCTGGCAGGGAACATAGATTGGTGGGAAGGAGGTGTATGGTATCCAAGACAAGTGAGGAGATTGTAGTCAGGGGGATTTCAGATTTGGTAAGAGTAGAGATTGTACAGTGACTAGAAACAATGAGATTAAGTGTGTATCCAAGTTGGGTGATGGAGGAGCTGGAGTGGAGAAGGAGATCAGTGGAGCTGAAGAGTTATAGAAAGCAGGTAGCGGAAGGGTCCACTACCAACATCTGTGCAAATTTTTGTCTCCAAGGATCAGTGTAGAGATAAAGAAGGAATCAATCAATCATATTTATGATGTGCTACATGTGGAGCACTGTACTGAGCACTTGGGAGAGTACAGCAGAATTAGAAGACATGTTCTCTGCCCATAACAAGCTTGCATTGTAGAGGAATGTGAGAAAAGCATAAAAATGGTTTAAAAAGTTGGATGATGGTAGATGACCATGACCAACCATTAGTGCCTTAGCTTCTGAAAAATTTAATCCTTGATGGTGACCTGAATTGAAATCATGAACACAATTCATAAATCAATCATTGTTTAAAAAAAGTCAAAAGACATGTGAGAAGTCCTATTCCATCTTTTTCTCTCCAGGAAAATTGACAGACTCTTCAGACGATTCAATTTTAGTTGAAAAATTCATTAAGGATCAGATTCAAATATTATCAGGATTATCTACCCCTCTGTACTAAAGCATACACTTTTCTTCTTATTAGAAAAATAGAGAAACTGTCTTCAGGCTATTTGAATCTATAAGCTGATTTAGACATTTTCTATTTTTAGGGAATACACTGTAGATAAGCTGCCAAGTCTCCTACTCAGCTGTATAAATAATATTGGAAATAGTGACACCTGTCAGTCACTTGCTATTCCTGCAAAAATAGCATGGTAGGAACTGAAGAAAGGCCTTGGGAGCTCTTTGGAGTAAAATATTCATATTTTGAACTAAATTAAGTGGGTTGAAGAACTTTGAGAAATCAGTTGAAATTGCAGTGATGCCACCCTTCTATGTCATCAATCTATATAGACAGTTATACTTGTATTGATTTTCCAATTGATCCTGAAAAAAGTTTCATTTTCATTTTGGGGATTGAACTGTGCCTCAAAAACCGATGATTTAGAGGAATGCATTTTAGATTAATCTAAAATTGCCTAAGGTGTATATGACGTTAAGGTCATTTACACATCTGAGGTCCATGTGAGCCAAGAAATAGAGAGGGGAGCTCGAGGGAAATCTCCTTCTGCTCCAATTGGACAATGCTCACAACCCATTTGCTGTCAGAAATCCCAGTTACTCCACACAACACAAAACCGTTAGGTGTCTCTTTTCCCTACCCTCGCTTGCCCTTTGAGTTGTGCTCATATCCGTTTTACTGACTGTTTTCCACTTATCTGTCATGGGAATGGGTTTGAAGTCTACCCCATATCAGGTGGACAACTTGAATTTCTCAGAGCCATCCAGTGAGGCCATCAAAACGTCAGATCCAGGAATAGAAGGCAGCCAGGTAGGGAATCACTGACAAGCCCCACTGTGGTAAGTCCCACTATTACTCTACCTGTGGGCTCAAGTCCATTGCAGCTCATCAGCCAAGGAGAAGGCAGAACTGGGCTTCAGGCAACTCTCCCTAATACCCTATGCTATCCCTATGGATTGGGCTCCTCTTCTATACTGTAAGCTCTCTGTGGGCAGGGAATGTGTTTGTTATATTGTTATAGTGTATCCTCCCAAGTGCTTAATTGCACACAGTAAGTGCTCAATTACTATGATTCAATGACATGTCAATGTGAAAACAGATTTGGAAATATT
The DNA here is from genome assembly GCF_004115215.2 of Ornithorhynchus anatinus. NCBI lineage: Eukaryota > Metazoa > Chordata > Mammalia > Monotremata > Ornithorhynchidae > Ornithorhynchus > Ornithorhynchus anatinus. The sequence continues at coordinate 26,479,856 of NC_041737.1, read as the reverse complement.
AAGCCTGCATCATACCCATCTGAAATAGAAGTTAGTATATCTTTCACTTTAGCGACTATACCAGCTTTTGCTAAGGGTGAGCAGAAATCATGTCTACCTACTCTATTGCCATTGTAATCTCCTAAATACTCTATTCAGTGTTCTGTGCACAGTAAGCACTCAGTAAATGCCATTGATTAATTGGTTACCACTACATCTAAGCAAAAGCCTCTTGGATTCTTTAGTTTGCAGCAAGAAGACTCCTTATGTTTAAATGAGGGTAATGATAGATTCCTTGTGTCTAGATAGCTCAACAATTCAGTTGCAAGAAATCTGAGTTATTTTAATAATAATATAATAATGATGGCATTTGTTAATCATTTACTATGTGCAAAGCACTGTTCTAAGCACTGAGCACTGTTCTAAGTGCTGAGCCTTCAGCACCTGCTGTTTCCAAGGCGGAATCCCATCCAAGCACTAACCAAGCCCGACCCTGCTTAGCTTCTGAGATCAGATGAGATCGGGCACATTCAAGGTGGTATGGCCAGCTGGGCCAAACCCAGGAAATTGCAAAGTCATGTCTTTTCTCCCATATCCTTAGCTTTCACTTGTAACCTAAACTAAACTTAATCAAGTTCTTATTTGTAATTCTATAATTCTAAAAGCTCCTTCCTCTCAATTGCCTTGTTATCTTTGATTTTCTCTGTGAACATCACCTGCACTGTTGTTTACTGGAAGCCAAGTGCTTGGACTGGCATTTGTCACAAACAAAGCTATTTAAATCAAATTACTAACGTAGAGCAAGTATGCTTATAATGTAATTTTAGCCACCCAGATAATTATATTTGAGTTGACAAAAATCACACCCCAAAATCAGGAGCTCATTTAAAGCCATTTAGTTTACTTTGGATTAGGTAGACATGATTCTTAATACCTAAAACGTAATCCCAGAGTAGACTGGAACCCACAAGATAGCAAAGGCAGATGGGAAATTTCTGTGTTGGAGTTCTTAAACCAATAGGTTTTTATTTCATAATATGAAAGGCTGCACTCTGTACTACAAACATGCACAGTAATCATGCAGTAAATCTATACCCCACGTGGATTTTGTAATTGAGTTCTTTTTATCCTTTGACACATGTTTCAGTGTTTCACAATGCAATTAAAATAAGAACAAGTAAAGAGGCAGTAAATTTTTGTCCGAATTGCCTCAAAAATTGAATCACTATCCCCAATGAGTATTTGCTCCCTGGAAATTAACTTCCTGCTCATTGCATTATATAATCAAAATAGAAAATGTTTTCCTACCATATTTTTTTTGCCCTGCAAAAGTAGTGACTGCAGTGGAAATATGCCGGCTCAAGCAGTTTGTCAATTATTTGTATGTATTATGGATATGGAGAGCAGGTGTTAGGGAACAATGACTCAGAAGGCTAAATTGCTAGCCCATCAGTGATATTCCCAGGAGCACTTGCTTTCAAAAGCATTTCATTTGCAAAGGCAACATCCAGGAAAATTTAGGTAGGTCTACTAAAATGAATCTTTGACTCATTATTCTTTCCACCTTCTGTGCAGGTAAAGTGTCAAGTTTTACTTCAATTTCTTCTTGGTGTTTTTTCTCCTCCAAATATTTATGATTGACTTGTATCTGTCCATCTCCCCTGTTATGTTCAAACTCCTTGAGGGCGGGGATTATATCTTCTAGTTCTACTGTATTTTTCCAAGTGCTTATTATTGTGCTTTGCACCTAATAGATGATCTATAAATAATACTGATTGGAATATGTACTACTTAATGGCATACATGTTTCTTACTCAGTTGTCCTCTTAATAATAATATTGCTATTATGAAAATAATAATTGCCATACTTATTAAATGCTTACTAATTGCTAAGCACTGTACTAAACAGTGGGGTAGGTGCAAGATAATCAGGTCCCAAATGGGGGTCAAAGTTAAGTAGGAGGGATAACGAGTATTGAATCCCTATATTACAGTTGATGGAACTGAGGCACAAAAAAGTTAAGTGACTTCTTCAAAGTCAAACACCAGGCAAGTGGGAGAGCTCTTTCCACTAGGCAGCACTGCTTTTAAGTACTTAGTACTGTTTTCTGCCCATATTAAATGTGTAATAAATATTATTGATTGATTACAGTTGTGTATTTGAAATCAGCTGTTCTTTATGTTGAAGGAAGGTGTGTGCCTTAAATTGGTCCTTGGATTTTAGATTTCTCTGTGAGCGAGGTAGTGAGCCCCTTGGAAAGTGGATTAAAGACTTATCTTTAATGTCTCATCTCTGACAGGCTTTCTTGCTTCAGATAGCCCTATCTGAAAGAATTCTTGTCTTGATAAGGATAGAAACAACTTCAACTATGAGGACATCCCCACCTAATGAGGACTTGGAATTCAATCATTTCACTAGAACAAAAGTAGTGTTCATTGGTCTACAATTTTGCTGTGAATGTAAATAGAGAATAATAGGTTAAAGCACCTGCCCTTTGGCAAAGTGAAGTGGAGTATTCAGGAATATCTGAAAGACCTAGTGAAGCAGTCTCCAACATCACTTACTGGACAGTGGACAGCTGGGCGACTACACAGAGTGGAATGATCAGCCTGATTTGTTAGGAAAGTGGTTGTGCAGATTCTAAAGCTGGCTGTAACAAATATGTCACAGTAACTAGGAATGATCCATTTGCACCAACTCCATTAGCCTGTGCCCAGCTCTAAAACTCATCCCGGAGAGACCAGAATATTGTAATCCAGCAATTCTTTTCCAACAGTCTTGCTCTTAAACCAAGGTGGTGTGCCCCTGGACCCTCTCTCACTTTTCCCCTGCAAGATCCTATCTCAGCTCTCCCCATATTTTCTTCTATTGTCCTGCAGTTTTATTAGAATCCTGCTCTCCCAGCAAATGATTCAGCACCAAATCCCCTCTTTATGAGCCGATTTTAGAAGCAGCGTGGCTCAGTGGAAAGAGCATGGGCTTTGGAGTCAGGGCTCATGAGTTCGAATCCCAGCTCTGCCACTTGTCGGCTGTGTGACTGTGGGCAAGTCACTTAACTTCTCTGTGCCTCAGTTCCCTCATCTGTAAAATGGGAATTAAGACTGTGAGCCCCACGTGGGACAACCTGATTCCCCTATGTCTACCCCAGCTCTTAGAACAGTGCTCGGCACATAGTAAGCGCTTAACAAATACCAACATTATTACTCAGTGGGTCAGTGAATCAATCAATCAATGGTATTTATTGAGCACTTGTGTGCGGAGAACTGTGCTAAGCAGTTGGGAGTGTACAATACAGCAGATTTGGTGGACACATTCCCAACCCACAAGAAGTATACAGTCAAGTTTAAACTGTTTACAGAGAGAGGAGAAGGAAAAAAAAATGTGCATTGTCATTGTGGCATTTGTTGAGCACTTTTTCTGTGCCAAACACTGCACTAAACACTGGGATTAATACAGTATTCAGATCAAGTACACACCTTGTACCGCATGGGGCTCACAGTCTAAGGGTCCTAATTTGCCTCTGCTATTTTTTTTTTTAACCAAGGGGGCAAGACATTGCTGCCTCCTTCATTTCGGTAGTGATGACCAGGACCCTTCATTAGCTTTCTGGAGATGATGGTACTGTGAGTTGTCATTGAGCTCCTCTTAACAGATACTTGGAGCCTTTGGGCCATTATATACAGAATAATAACTATTAGTGGACAACAAGAAAAGGCCGAGATTGAGGAAAATAGACTTTTTCAGCATTAAATCAAAAGAACATAAGAAGCAGGTGTCATATGCTTGGTGAAGTACATTGTTTGAAATTTACCTTATCATTAATAATCATTCATAAATAGTGACTTCTTTGCTTTAGAGAAAATTATGTATCAATCCTAGGTTGGAATACTCCTTTGGAAAAGCAGGGAGAAGGAAAAAAAATAATCACTTAAAATCAATCTCTCTGAAACCAAAGATTCAACTGTGCAATACTCTGAAAAATTAGTATCCAAATATTCCTAATACAAAGATGCCAGATATCATATAGACTTTATAAAAATATATACCAGAAAATGTCAGAATTACCCCTATAGGTTAAATAAATGCATGACCCTCAAAAATATACTGGTGGAAACATTAAGTAAAATAAATTTTGGTTTCTATCCACCACGCCCTGTACTATTTACTGAAAATATCTTTGCAAGACTGCATTACTGAAGCTGAACTCTGAAATGACATTTGAAGAAGCATTTGAAAGAGGAAGGACCTCTGGGATCCATGAACAGTGCCAATCAAGAAGAAAACTACTTTATTGCACTTTGCCATCAATGCATTGCCCTCATTAATTTAGAACCAAAGATTAAATTGGCCTTATGTTTGTGTAGAACAGAACTTAATTTTGACATTTAGCTCTCTGGATGTACATGACTTTTTTAACATGAAAATATTATTAGAAAGTAAAAAAATACTGTTGGACTGCCCTTTGAGAGGACATCAAGTTCAAACTCCCTTTCCAGAAAGAGTTTTCTACTATTCTCGCTAAAATACACAAAAAAAATCACTCCACCGCTGTCTAATGAATAGTTCCTCTAGCTATGGTACTCATGGGAAAAAAAGCAGCCCACCTCCCACTGTTTTGCGAGAGTCTTTTCATCTGAAATTTTCACTTGATACACTGATTCCAAATCCTCAGGTCACCTCAGTTCCTAAAAGAGGGAAAAACTGAATGTGAAACCAGAAGTGAAATATGGTTGGTTCATGATTGGATACCACATAGTCAAATATTAGGGTGTGGAATATTAGTTTGAGGAACAAAATTAAATTAATTTAAATTTATCATTGCTGACTTACATGTGTGGTATAAGTTGTGCTTGCATGTGTATATATTTGTGTATGCTTGTGTGCATATGTGCTATATACACACAGATATATACATATAGAAAAACCATACAAATATACCCTTGTATCCAAAGATGTTGTTACTGAGACTGAGATCCTCATTCATGGCTGTGAGAGTGGCTTAAAAAATCAATGCATGACCAATTCCCTCTGCTGACATTGTTTTCATGTAAGGACTGATCCTATTTTTTTAATGGTATTTGTTAAGCGCTTACTATGTGCCAGACACTGTTCTAAGCTCTAGGATAGACAAGATGATCAGATTGGAGTCTCACATGGAGCTCATGGTCTTAATTCCAGTTTTACAGATGCAGGAATTGAGGCACAGGGAAATTAAGTGATTTGCCCAAAGTCACGCAGCAGACAAATGGCAGAGCTGGGATTAGAACCCAGGTCCATGCTCTATCCAGTAGGACACATTGATAGCTCATTGTGGGCAAGAAGATTGTTTATCGTCATATTGTACTCCCCCAAGCACTTAGTACAGTACTCCTGCATACAATAAGCGCTCAGTAAATACACTTGAATGAATGAGTGAATAGGGTTTGTCTTTTATACGCCCATCTCTATTACCCTGCAAGATCAGAGTTCTTCAGGCTTGGTCCCCTAGTGATCCAGTTTTGAATGTGGAAATAGGTAATTTTTAGAACATTATTATATATTAATAATTATAATTGTAGTATTTAAATGCTTACTATGTGCCAGGCACTGTATTAAATGCTGGGGTGGATACAAGCAAATCGGGTTCCTTCTTGTGAAGGGAGTTCCAGGCACTGGGAACAATATGAGGAGATATTGAAGGAGAACAAGAACATGAGAAGGTAACAGACAGAAAGTGAACGTGAGAGGGGTGCAGGTAACAAAAGCCGATCAGTAAGGTCGAGAGAGGAAATACAAAGGAAGTTTTGAGGCTGGCCAATTATCCAGCTGAAACCTTGTTTCAGGGTGCCCAGAAATTTGGGAATGAAGGAGAGGTAAAGAGAAGAAAGAAAAAGACACAGTTCCCATCCTACATAGGAATCACAGTCTAAGTAGGAGGGAAAACAAGTAATTAACTCCCATTTCATCATCTAAATGTGATTGGGGTAGATACAAACTAATCATGTTGGACACAGTCGATGTCCCACATGGAGCTCACGATCTTAATCCCCATTTTACAGATGAGGCATCCAAGTCACAGAGAAGTGAAAAAACTTTTCATTCAATAGTATTTATTGAGCGCTTACTATGTGCAGAGCACTGTACTAAGCGCTTGGGATGAACAAGTCGGCAACAGATAGAGACTTGCCCAGGGTCACACGACAACTCCCCATTTCCTTGCTCTGTGGCTTTGGTTGTCACAAATTCTCTGTGATTGTCTCCTCATCTGTGAAATGGCGATAAAATACAAGTTATATCTTCCTCTTATACTGTGAACCTTGTTTTGTTCAGATATTATGTCCGATTTGATTATCTTGCATTTACTCCAATGTTTGACATATAGTTAAGTGCTTCTTGTTATTATTGTTATTACAGTGTAATTTAAATTTACTTTTTAACTTTGAAAAATCAAGAACTATAAAGAATCACTTTAACGTCTTTGTCAGAAGGCTCAAGATTAAAAGATTCTGTCTATGTAGCTAAATAAGGTAGCATACTATTGCTCATGCCAGCAGGAAAAAGGGGCTGATCCTGGCTTAAAATGTCTTATTCGTGCCAATAAACAGACATACATTCCACTAAATTACATCCCACCCATCTCTTTCTCTTACTCACTAATAATATAATAGGAGAACAGAGCTATTAAAAGATGAAATAAAAATGAAGAACAAAGGATTTCTAAGAAACTTAGCAAGTTTAATCACCATCAGCAGTGTCATCTTTAACCCACAGACTACCTATATATACAGAGACCTGTATATTTGTTTAGGTTTTATGTTCAAAATAATGAAGTGTGTCTATATTTGAGGTTATGATTGAAAGCACCCAATGTGTGATCGATCATCCTTGGTGTGTGATAGGGAAAGATTGCATTTTTCTCAATTTTGTGTTGCTGTTTTTAACATTTTGTGTTATTATTTTGGCCACTTGAATTCAAAAAGTCTTTATTAAGCCTCTTTGAAATAAAAGTCACTCCAGTTCTGGTTGGTTCATGTTAGGCTTTCTGTTCCATCCTGCTGTTCTCCAAATTGTGGGTTTTTTCCCATGGTGTTTAAGCATTTACTATATGTTGAGCACTGTATTAAGTTCTGGGGTCAATACAAATTAATAAGGTTGGACCCAAACCATGTCCCACATGGACCTCACAGTCTTAATCACCATTTTACAGATAAGGTAACTGAGGCACAGAGAAGTGAAGTGACTTGCCCAGGGCCACCCAGCCGATAAGTGGCATATCCCGCTTTAGAATCCAGGTTCTTATGATACCCAGGCCTGTGCTCTATCCATTAGGCAGTGCTTACTAAAGCTCATCATTGAAGGTTGGGATTGATTTGTGTCAATTAATTTTCTGTTGCTTTTTTTATTTGTATGTACCAGAAAATAGGACTAGAAAGGAGCATAAACTGGTTGATCGTGATTTGAAGGATGTAGCAATTTTTATGGTACTGTTTTCTGCCCCTTCTCGGTGCAAAATGAGTAATGTGTTATTAAACAGAAGCAGCGTGGCTCAGTGGAAAGAGCCCGGGCTGGGAAGTCAGAGGTCGTGGGTTCTAATCCCGGCTCCACTACTTGTCAGCTGTGTGACTTTTGGCAAGTCACTTAACTTCTCTGTGCCTCAGTTACCTCATCTGTAAAATGGGGATAAAGACTGTGAGCCCCACGTGGGACAACCTAATTACCTTGTATCTACCCAGCACTTAGAACAGTGGTTGGCACATAGTAAGCGTTTAACAAATACCAGAAGTATTAGATTATTATTAAACAAAGCTGCTCAGAACATCTTGGAGTATTGCTGAATGATACAGCTGCTTAAAACTCTTCTAGAAAAAAGCCTTAATAAAATAAGACCTTCTCCTACTGACTTTTTTTTTAAAAAAAAAAAAACCTCTAGTCTAAACAGCTAAACCTGGTGAATGCCCAAAGGAGTTAGTGAAGTGGTTTCTGGAATGTTGAAATAACATGAATCCTTGCCTATCTCTCTCCCTGATAGTGGGATTAAAGCAAAGAAGCACTTAACCACAGCATTTCTGCAGTAGGTGCCCTCTGTTGATTCCATAGCAAAATCCAGAGGTGGGTTTCCATAGTGACAGATAAGGCCATGATCCATGGAAAAAATTTGAGGAGCCAACAAAATTTACCTTGGAAAGTCCAGGCAATCATTTTCACTTGATATCATCACAGCCACAGATCATTATCACCCCTGTCCTGCAGTCACTGTGTGAAGCACTGAGATAAAAGCTGGAGATGGCATAAGATAACAAATCAGACCCTCAGGGAGTTTGTGGTTTGGGGAGGACAGACATGGCTCAGTGGAAAGAGCACGGGCTTTGAAGTCAGAGGTCATGAGTTTGAATCCCAGCTCTGCCACTTGTCAGCTGTGTGACTGTGGGCAAGTCACTTCACTTCTCTGTGCCTCAGTTACCTCATCTGTAAAATGGGGATTAAGACTGTGAGCCCCACGTGGACAACCTGATTCCCCTGTATCTACCCCAGCGCTTAGAACAGTGCTCTGCACATAGTAAGCGCTTAACAAATACCAACATTATTATTATTTAGAGAAGAGGAATTATAGACATCAAACTACTTACAGTCAGAGTGATTCAAATTACAAGAATTAAAATGCAAAGATAGGGAGTTGAACAGTACTTGGATGGAACACTCCTGATACTCCTTCCCACTGCAGGTCACAATATTTAGTCCCAAACAGCTGCAATTTCCCTTCTTGCAGTTCTCAGTCTGTGTAGAAACTGCTTCTGCAGAGTTGAGGGTGAACCAGACCCTGGAAGATAGGAAGCCCTCAGTGGCAGTGTGGCTCAGCATTACTGTTACACTGTTCTCGCCTGAGCACTTAGTACAGAGGTTGAGATGGCTGGTGCCTTAATAGGACAGATTTCTTTCATTTTCAAAATGTGAATGAGACAGATTTGTCCTCTAAAGAAAATTATTCACCTAAAAGAGCACATAAAAGCTATATAAAGCATGATGATTTTGATTATTATTACCAGTAATAGGACCATAGTTTTTATGTATTATTATTATCAGCATCATTATTATCATCCCTCTTTCAAAATATCCATGGTGATCACTTTGGATGCTATTTACATTTGTCCTGTAGTGACCTTCTTTAGAGGTAAAGAGTAGCTTATGTTCCATGACAAGTTAGCAGATGGCTCTTTTGTCCTGACTGCCAACAAGGCAATAGCTGTTTATTGAGGAAGATGTTTGGGGAAATAGACACTTCACTGGTAAGAACTGGAAAGAGTATAACTCATCACTAATAAGCACTGTATGAAAATCTCTAAAACAGAAATCCTACTGGTTAAAGATTCATCCATTTTCATTAGGCAACCATCCTAGGTGGATTGCGGTATTTGAATGTGTATGTGAGTACATTTACTTGAGCCATAATGTGATAAATGTCATAAATTAGCAGAGGTCTACACCATGGTGTAGCTATGAGCTGCTACATTCATTTTGTAATTACCATCTGGGTTTACTGTTTATATGCCACCATAGGAAATATGACCAGATGTCAAGATTTTAGTGGGACATTACCGCATTTAAGCAGTTTGTTCTAATGTCAACACTGCTACACAAAAAACGTTTGATTTTGTGTTATCAGTACAACAGCTGCAAAGTCACCGTCTGAGGAGCCCATGTAAATGACTTATGAAATCCTGGAGAAAACTTAGAAGTAGTAGTAGAAATAGTGTTGCTTAACTGTATATTGTGTGCAGCACACTGCACTAAGTACTGAGAAAAATTCCTAGGTGGGAATTAGACATATTTGAGAACCTCAGGGATTCGACAACCTCAGGGACTCAAAATCTAAAACAGCGTATTAGTAATAATGATAATGGTGATATTTTTAAGCACTTTCCATAGTATTTTAGTAGATACAAGGCAATCAGAGTGGACGCATTGCCTGTCCCACATGGGTCTCACAGTATAAGAGGAAGTACCTTTCAGACAGGAACTCGGGTGTATACAGACCCAATGTCTAATCCTATTATAGCACCTCAGTGCTTAGAACAGTATCTGGTACAGAGTCAGTGCTTAATAAATAATGAATTATTATTATTAATTATTATTATTCAGAGTCCAGTCATGATGATTATGACACAGCAGGAAGAGAGAGCTCCCAGCTAGTGCTGGGTCTCACAGGACCTAGGAACCATCATGGAAGGGCAGTTCTTCTACATCTTCTCAGTTTCAATTGCAAAATGTCTACCCTTTGTTTTTCTAAGAATCATGGTTCTGTATCTCTAGAGACAAATCTCTTAAAAGTTACTTTTCAGGCTGCTGAGAATCTGTGCGTCTACAGGCTGTGATTTTAGCAAATTCAGAAGAATCAAGATTGGTATTGGCAGGGGAAGATGCTTTGGCTCAAGTCGATATGTACTTGCTTCAAATACAGGAACCAGTATGGACTAGTGGATAGAGTGTGGGTCTGTGAGTCAGAAGACTGTTGAAGACTACAGTGTATTTATTTTTATTAATGTCTGCCTCCTTCCCCTAGACTTCAGCTCACTGTAGGCAAGGAATGTTTCTGTTACATTCTTATATTGTACTCTCCCAAGTGCTTAATAATAGTAATGGTATTTGTTAAGTGCTTACTATTTTCCAAGCACTCTTCTAAGCACTGGGGAAGATACAAGGTAATAAGATTGTCCCACGTGGGGTTCACAGGCTTCATCCCCATTTTACAGATGAAGTAACTGAGGCACAGAAGAGTTAAGTGATTTTCCAAAGTCACAAGGCTGACAAGTGGCAGAGGTGGGATTAGATCCCACTACCTCTGACTCTCAAACCCATGCTCTTTCCACTAAGCCATGCTGCTTCTCCTTAGTACTGCTTAGTACAGTGCAATGCATGAAATAAGTGCTCAGTAAATATGACTGCCTGACAGTGGCTACTAGGTAAGCTGCTGGTTCATGGCTCTGTGTTAGCAGTGTTCTGTGGTCACTTTTGCCATTAATGGTTCCTGAACATTTTTCATGTATGCTCAGTGTACTGTACCTTGCCAACTCATTCTCTTAATCAATCCATATTATTTATTGAGTGCTTACTATGTGCAGAACACTGTACTACGTACTTGGGGAGTACAATAAATTAGAGTGGGTAGGCATGTTCCGTGACCACAACTTACAGTCAGGAGGGTGAGACATTGCCATTGTCCTCCCTGCCAGGAGCTGGAGCACACCTAGAAAGTATGAGAGGTGCTTTGCAAAACAGTAGCTCTATAATTAATTCTTGCACATGGATTCTTGGTCCTGCCAGCCCAAAACCAAAGCTCACCATTAGTTAAAATCTGACTATTTAGAGATAAAGCCAGACTGAGGTAAAATATTCCATTCACTGAAGCTGTAGTTTCAGATATGTGAAAATATAACAAATGTAATGAAAATACGAATAGGGAAAAAATTTATTTGGACTGTACTATGAAAAATAGGTGATAAAATACATGATAAGATCAATTTAGCAATGTTTTTCTCTTCTCTGGCCCACAGTTGAAAGACAGGATAGGTGGGCTATGTTCCTGAATGCTCAATCGGATCAGCAATTATCCTTATGTAAACTACAAGCAATATTGCAGACCTGCTGGAAGTCTTCCTGAGAAGGAATTACAGCATTTCTTCTCATTCATAAATCTCACTGAACATGTATTAGAAGCTCCATGTGTCAACTGCAAAAGAGGTAAAAGTAGTGCTTGTTAACTTTAATATTGCTGGTCAGGAATTCTTACATTGGCAAAAGTAACTCTTTCAGTGAACAATGCAAGGTTGGTGGTGTTCATTATTGTATCCTGATTTTAAAAGCAGTGTTTAATGAGTGTCACCTATTGAGTGTTCTTTATGTTCAGTACCATCTGACCTTTATTACCCTGCTGGAAAGGTGTGATGGAAGCAAAGTTCATTATAACTAACCTACTGTGCATCTGAGTAATTCACCATCACTTCCTCCATATTGCTATTCAGTAATTTAACATTTCATTGTAAAAGCAAACTATTTTTCAGAAATTCTATTCCTTGTTCTAATAGAACAGCAAACGTAAGAAAAGGAAAATGTGCACTGCAGTGTACATGTAGGCTGTTCTTCAGTACATTTGAGCATAAATATTCAGATATATACTTCAAGATAGAAAGTCATGAAAATCATGGTTTGTTGTATGACTGTCTGTTTATGCCTATGTACTTATCATTGTGAAGGTGAGTTGCTATTGGCATAATCATCCCCAACACCATGAACCAAAAAAATGCTTTTTCTATTAAAAAAAAAATCCTATGTATCAACATCTATTAATGAACTGACTTGTGAGATTGAATAATGAAGTGGAAGGAAAGGAGATAGACCTTGACAGTGCTGGTCCTAGAAGGAGAGAAGTGTTGCTCTTTCAAACAATTTCTCCATCACATCATCAGAAATGGTCCATATCTGTTTGTCTTGATCTTCTAGTATCCAGTGCATCCCAAGTATTTATGGCCCCTTGATAAATGATATTTATTGGCAGCAAAATTAGAGTGATCATTTAACATCAACACAACAAGGTACTTTATGTGAGTTGCCAATGGGTAGGATGGCTGATTTAAAGGATGTGTTGGCCTTTGTGATCCAGTTTTCTACTTCCTTGTCTGTCATTGGTCAGTGTATTATCCAGGTAAGAGCTTAGTATAGTACTTCACACACATAAGCACTCAATAAATATGATTGAATGAATTAATGAATATCTGTTGTTGCACTTTCCCAAGTGCTTAGTACAGTACTCTCCACATAGCACTCAATAAGCACTCAATAAATCCGATTGAATGAATGAATCCTCCAGCATGGTTGCATAAAATAAATGGAGTAGACTTGAGTCAACTTGACAGAAGTGCTTCTCAGAGCAGCATGATCCGGTAGAAAGGCCTAGGACTCAGAGAACCTGAGTTCTAATACTGCTTCTACCCCCTGTCTGCTGTGTGCCCTTGGAAAAGTCACTTAGCCTCTCTATTCTTCACTCATCTGTAACATAGGGATTCAATACCTGCTCTCCCTCTTTCTTAGACTATCAACTCCATGTGTGTCCGAGAGTTATTAATTAGTAAGTGGTCAACAAATACCCTCATTTTTGTTATTGTTGTTATTATGCGGGTCTGATTTACTCAATGACAGTGGGGAATGGATCAGAAATAATACTCTTGGTTTTGACTGGCCAACTACACCATCAATCAGTCAATCATGTTTTATATTAGATATTGTACTCTCCCAAACACTTACTGTGTGCAGAGCACTATACTAAATGCTTGGGAGAGTCCAATAATACAGAGTTGGGTGATACGTTCCCTGCCCAAAATGAACTTATAGTCTAGATGGGGGAACAGGCATTAATGTAAATAAATCATGTATGTGTACATAAGTCCTGTGGGACTGAGGGGTGAATAAAGAGTGAAAATCCAAGTGCAAGAGCAATGCAGAATGGAGTGGAAGAAGAGGAAATGAGAAATCAGTTGGAGTAGGTCTCTTGGAGAAGACATGTTTTTAATAAGGCTTTGAAGGTGAGGAGAGTGAATGTCTATTGGATCCAAAGATGCTTCCAGACCTTCCAGGACAGAAGCAAAACATGGGCTGAGAGACCTGTCGTGAAATAGATGAGATTACGGAGCAGTGAGTTGGTTGGCATTAGAGGAGTGGATTATAGTAGGAAATCAGGGAGGTGACATAGGGAGCAGGGTGATTGCGTGCTTTGAAGACTATGGTAAATTGCTTCTGTGTGATGTGTAAGTGGAGTACGTCATGAAGTAGTCAAAAATCTTGATTAACCTTTCAGGGCATGCACATATGCTTCATAATTTCCAAAGTCCAGACTTAGTGATGGTATAAATGCTTACATAAATTCTTTGAAAACCTGGTGCTGGTCCTGGTGCTCTACCCTGTATCTGGCACTCTGCAAAAATCAAGTCTGCTATGCCACATGGTGGTTTAAAACTGCACTGCGATTCTAAGAGTGTTCAGTCAATGACAGTTTTTATTAGCTGATCCAGTAGTACTCTGCCTAGGATTTTTGCCAGCAATGGAGAATAATGAGACATCTTGATATCTGCTGCAATCTGATCTTTCACCTTTCTTTTTGAGGGGAGTGATTATGTTGGCATCTTGAAATCCTGCAGCATTTTCTCAGTGATAGGTTGAGGAAGAATTTGTGGAAATGCTTAACAAGTTTCCATGTTTGAAAATATCAGCAGATATGCCATTGACTCCAGTTGCTTTCCCATTTTTCATTACTTAGAGTGCTGCAATGACTTCTTCAGTAGCTAGTCCAATGTCATGTTTTCACAAATTGGGTTTGGTGGGTCTTTTTTGGTAAGTTTTGCAGGGCCTCATTTTCCATGAAGAAGGCAAGTTGAGGATATTGAAATTTTCTTGTTACCTTTTTAGGATTTGTGCCTTGTTTGTGATGAGGTGGGAATCAGATTCTTCTGACGTTCCATGATAGCGCTTAGGGGTCATATAATGTATTTAGCAAAGTGTAAAGGGTTTTGTTTTATGTCATTCTGCATAAATCTGGATCTTTTTTGCTTATCTGTCTCGTATGTTACTCAATTTGGTTTGTGAAGCATCATTCGTGTTTCTGAAAGCCTCAATTTTTATGAGTTCTTGGGTGCATCAAGGTGCGGCTGAGGCAATCAATCAATGTTTAAAAGCAAGTAAGCTTTTATTCTAAGTCATTTGCATTGAACTAGACTTAATGCCTTTTCTTTTCTGTCCCAATATGTTTAGATCACCTGGAAATTCAAAAGAAATTCATTCATTCATTCAATCATATTAAATTAAATCTTTTCACTTTTAAAATATTTAAAATTAAACTTATTTTCATCTTCAAGGGGCAAGTACATTTTCATCAAGAACTAGTATTAAGCTTGCGGATTGAAAATTAGGAATATCTAATTTTATAAAAAGTGAACACTTCTAAATTGAAATAAATTTGGTCAGTGGATTTTAAAATGTCCTTTCAGATATCTCAATTTATTTGATCTAGTTTATAGATTCAGAGGATTGGAAAGGGTCAAGGAGAAGTCTACAGGATATCTGAGCAAGAAATCCCTAGACCTCCTTCCTTTTTCCTCCTTCATAGACAGATGAATATCCATCTTACTTAAAGGTTTCTAGTGAAATATATTTGGGGGAGACTCTGCTCAAAAATAATTTGGTTACTATAAAATTGTAGCATCTCTGCCTTCAAACAATTATAGGTGAATAGAGAATAACATTTATCAAAACTCTTTTTTCAAAGTTTGGATATCTAAAATAATTTTATAATGAGAATATAGACATGACATAGACACGATTACTGTCAGCTCAATGACACTAGGCTCATTCTGGTCAGGGAATGTGTTTACCAACTCTTTTGTATTGTTTTCTCCTAAGCATCTAGTATGGTGCTAAGCTCAGAGTAAGTGCTCAGTAAGTACCTCTGAAGATGAGGAGGAGGAATTTGCCTAGCATGAGTTTCTCTGTCTTTAAAGTCTGATTAGCTTCATGGTACCCCCAGGAATCCAAATGATATACATATGTTGTCCAAGCACACTCTTAATCCTACCTTCCCCTCATCCTACTTTGAAGTGGCCAGGATTCAAAGCTACTTAAAAGTCCTAGAGGTCCAGCAATATGTATGGGGTGTATATGTATGGGGTGTTGGCTGAGGAAGAGATGATGGAGAAGGAAATGGAGAGGAGGGGGAAAAGAAAGAGGGAGAGGTAAAAGGGAGGGAGAAGAGAGAAGGGAGGAGAACAGGGACAGAGGAGAAACAAGGATAGTTGGGAGAAACAAACAAGGCCAGGCTCCCTTCCACTACCTTTTCCTTCCTTCTCCTGTGTGGTTTCCATCGTTACCATAGCTACCCCTCTGAAAGCAGGAACTTAATAAAATTCTCTTTCCTGAAAGAGGTCTTTCTGCTGGAAGGCCAAATGCCCTACCCCAAACTTGACTTCTTACCTAAATTAGAGATTCTGGTCACAACAGGCACATCAGAGGCATTGCTCTGTTAATCACTCTTCAACTTACCAACGTGCCATCCTCCCCAGAATTTCCTTATACATCCAGAGTGGTATAATTGAAAGAGCATGGGACTGGGAGCAGGGCAACCTGGGTTCAAGTCCTAGTTCTGTTACTTGCCTGATGTGTGACCTCGGATCAGTCACTAAACTTCTCTATATGCCTCAGTTTCTTCATTTGTGAAATGAGAACAAAATTCCTATATTCCCTCCTAGACTGTGAACCCCACATGGATAGGATGGACAGGATTGTGTCCACTCTGATTATTCTGGATCAACCACAATGCTAAGCATATAATAAGCAACCTAATCAATGCCACCATTCTATCCACCTGCTCTCTCATATCCCACCCTTGCCTCTTCGTAATTCCTTTTCCTCTACTCTTCTGGATGAAGGTACTGGCCAACTCAACAAGCACACAGGAACCAGAGGGCTTCTTCTTACCATAATGGACCTCGCACTATGGACCTCATAGTGGAACTCTCCATTCTTGCCAGTTTCTGAATATATTTTTCATACTTTATTTTGGACAAAAACATATTATATGCATAATTAAATATCATTTAAATAATTTTAAGAACAGCAGTACAGTGGCAGGATATTCTTGTGTTTTGAACTGTAGATTTGTGATCAGAAAACATTCTGAGCAATGAGTTGTGACTTCCATTATGTGTTAAAATTGTAATAACTTCATAGAAAAACAATTATGCAGTGGTATTTTCCTACAATTATGTTTCTGTTATTCACTGGCCCATTTTTTACTGAAATGCTTATATCTCTAGGAACCTAATTTCTCTTTCATTGTATTCAACTTTGCCATAAAACTGGGTGATTCAGCATTTTAGAGACCTGAAAATGGTTCATTTTAGATTTCCTCTTAACTTTTGTATATCTGTTAGGGATGTGTGTGAGTGCACGCGCGTGCGCGCATATGTGCACTATGCCCTGCTAAAGAGGTTGCATGGATTATTGATGTAGCTGTTTTTACCTGATTTTAGTTCCATGTGAATTAGATTCCTTCTGTCAATATCCTACTCATTTCACCTGACAAACCTGAATGCAATTCTGTTTGGAAGGACTCAGAATAGTACATTCCAAATTCACAGTGGAGCCAGACACATGTATACGGCAACTGGAGCAGACCAGCCAGACATGCTAGTTGCCACAACAACAGCTGGAACCTCTGAAACCATAGGATACCTGCAGATTTCTGCCTCACAACTCCATGTCCCCATACCTGGGAGTGGACTCCACTACCAAGCCAGCTCTAGTAGGCCATATGGTCATTTGACACTAAGGTGACATGGTGCATCCCCAAGTCCATTCCCTGAACCGAGCTATGCAAAAACAGAGCTTCTGCCATCATGGTTCACCTCCAGCTCTTTCTCTTTAGCAGCCATGGTGTCAATCCCAGTACTTCATATTCCTTGCCATTCATATTGGCATTATATTTGACTCATCTCTCTCATTCAATCTTCACATTCAATCTGCCACCAAATCCAGTCAGTTGGACTTTCACATCACTAAAATCAATCCCTTTCTTTCCAACCAAACCACTATCTTGTATTAACAAGCATTTATCCTATCCTTGATTGCTGCATCAGTCTCCTTGCTGACCTCCCTGCCTCCTATCTCTGTCCACATCAGTCCATATTGGTACTAATACTGTGCTGCACAGATGATTTTTCCACAAAACCTTTGGTCCATATTTCCCCACTCCTCAAGAACCTCCACTTGTTCATTCACCCTATGCTTCAAAGCACTTCTTACTATTGCTTTAAAAACACTCAATCATCTTGCCCCCTCCTACCTTAACTCTCCGATTTCCTATTACAACCCATTCTGTACTCTTTGCTCCTCTAATGCCAAATAATCCCTGTACCTCAGTCTTATCTATCTCACAGCTGACCCTTTGCTCATGTCCTGCCCCTGACCTAGAACTCCTTTCCTTTTCTTATTTGACAATCACTCTCCTTATCTTCAAAGCCTGATTAAAAGCACATCTCCAGGTGGCCTAATTTAGGGCACACTGCTTTTCTGGATGATGGCTGGAAAACAAGATGGATAACATTGGCTGAGAGCTTTAAAGCCAATGGTAAGGAATTTTTGTTTGTTTCTGATGAAAGCCAGTGTGAGATTTTTGAGGCCTGGAGAGACATGTGCCAAGAAAAATTCTGGAAAATGATTTGGGTAGCAGAGTGTTATAGAGACTGAAAATACAAAAGGATGGAGGCAAAGTGACCAGTGAGGATGCTGATCCAATAGTTTTACATGACATGACAAAAACTTGAGTCAGTCTAGGGTCTGGTCTCAATCAGTTGGGTCTCTGAAACTCTACTTCTATCTCACAGTCTCTCTCCTGCCTGGAGCTGCTTCCAACTATGCCCACCCTACACCTTTAGACCACTTAACCAGACATAGAACTTTTGAACATATTGATTCATGACCCTTACCATTAAAACACTTGATCATCCACCTATACACTTTTCCTTTCTCTTCAATCTATAATTTATTTTAGGTCTATCTCCTCCTTCTAGTATGTAAGCTCTCTGATAGGCAGGGATCATGTCTTGTAAGTTTGTTTCCTCCCAAATGCTTAGTACTGTATTCTGCCCACATTCATGCTCAATAAATACTTCACTGCAGTTTTAAATGGCAGTCTATGGTTAAAGAAGTTTATAGGCCAATTTTTCAAATATCCTATAAAATAGAGAATTTATTCTTTTTTTCAAATGTAAAAGATTCCATCTAAAATATAAAATGATCAGTTGAAACAAGAAAACACAATTAAGGGAGATAGCATGTTATAGAAAGATGTCCCTATCTTGATTAATTTTACACCAAAACTCCACCATCTAGGTTTATCGCAAATATTCAAATTAGCCTTTTAGGAACCCTAATTCTGTATTAATGGAAAAAATTATGTAAAAATATTTGGAAACACTAGGTAGAAGTAGTGGGAATAACAGTAGTAATAGTACTTATTAAGCATATTTACTGTATGCCAAGTTATATATTAACATTGGGAAAGAATATATAGATGGAAATTAGAAGCAAGAGTCCTTGTCCCTTGAGAGGGCACCCAATCTAAGAATAAAAGGGGGAGAGGGAACTGGGGATAGACACAATGGAAGAGATAAGAAAAAAATCAATGAGATAATATAGAGACAAAAACAAAGGTCAGTGTAGTATTGTGGCTAGAAGAGCAGAATTTCAGGCTCCTCAGTGTCACAATCACAACACTGAGTGCTACAGCAGCAACTGCTACAATCTACTGAAGTTTTTTTGATACATAGTGTTGCAACTGCTGAAGTGGTGAGAGGCAGGTCAGAAAGGAGGTTCAGTGACATCAGAGTGCAAATGAGTAAGGTGATGGAATAGTTCAGTTGGTTTTGGTATTTATTAGTTGCTCACTATTAATACAAGATAATTCAATCAGTGTCTGTCTCCTGTTGGGCTTACAATCTAAGAGGAGTTATTTTAAACCCATTTTATATATAAGGAAACAAAGGCTCAGAGAGGAAAGTGATTTAAGCAAAGTTACACAGCACGTGAGTGGCAGAACTGGGATTGGAATCCATGTCTTTTAACTTCAGTACTGTACTCTTTTCACTAGTTTATGCTGCCTTTCTACAGAGGGTGATATAAACACTCCTGTATATGCCACTTTTTACCTAGATAATCAAATATGCTATCTTCTAGACAGTAATCTCATTGTTGACAGGGAGCATGCCTACCATCTCCATTGTATTGTATTCAACCAAGCACTGAGTATACTGTTCTAAACTATAAGTAGGCACTCATTACATACAAGTGGTGATTTCCCAATTGCATGGATATGTCCAAGACCTTTCTCCTTATTATGCCCAACTGTGGCCCAAGCTATGTCCCAATTTTCAATTGGCTGGATACCAGAGATTTAATAAAATTAAACGTGACTCCTTTAAAAATGAGTGACTCCCATCTATTGAAGGGATAATTAAGGTTGACTTTAAAACCAATCATTTCTTCCCAATGTTCTCAGATGTTATAACTAGAGAAGTGCAGAAAGTCATTTACAATGCTATTAAATTGCTCTTTATTTCATTTTCATAATGGTAGAAAACATTATAATGTTTTTAGACACTTTAACATCTGGCCCAGTTGATCACTTAGTCCTGGTTGCATGGTCATCCACTCAAAAAGTATTCCATTCAGTTTCCTCACTGCAAGATGTTTAGTCATCTGTCAGTTCAGATAAATTGTGCATTGTGTAAAGAATAATTAGAAATACCTGATACATGTTAATGAGGGAATATTTTAGAGATTTATCCTGGACAGAATGAAGAATTAAAGTGTCATTCTTCACCAGTCTCCCTTCTCATCTGTTATCTTCAACAGTTGCACAGTCCTTTCCTTATCAAGCAGAATCTCCTGACCATTGACTTTAAGGCACTCAATCATATTTTTTCCTCCTCTTTCCTCCCCTCTTTCCCCTCTTTCCCCACTACCTCCCAGCTAACACTCTTTGTTCCTGTCAACCAACTCATTCCCTTTGCCCTAACAGGCTCTTAGAGAACAGACCGTGCCTGTACCTCATCTGTATGTTTCTTTCCCAGAGCTTAGTATAGTGGTTTACACACAGTAAAAGCTTAATAAATGTTTATTGCTATTACTACTACTAGCTTCACGTTGAAAACTGGAAGAAAGGTATGGTGAACTGTACCTAAATATCGCTAAATATCATGTTGGGATAACAGGAAGGTGGCAGATATTTTAGAATAATTATATGGACTTGGAGAAAATTCCTACCCTGCCCCTGCTGTGTTTCCTATCTTAGGAAAATCAGATTTTTAGAGCTACCTTCGTCATTTAGTAAATTTGATTTGATTGCTAATTGCAATTTCAGAGCCTGAATTATTTGGGGGACCTTTAGATGTGTTGCAAGTCAAAGGCTGACTAGTGGCATTTTAGGGCATTGAGGTCACAAAACATCCCTCAACTTACTCAAAGCAGTGAACAACAACTGGAAGCCATAGGAGCTTCCAATCCTCAAACCTTCATTCCTTTTTTCCTTTCATACTATGGGTTTTCTAGTAAATTATTTAAGTTTACTTCTCTTTACTAGTGGTTTGTATATTGAACAAAAGATTTAGAGTGCAACAGTCTGATACATAGATATTGCTTATGTCTCACTGGTGTCCTTTTGTCCACAGGACACCTCTGAAATATTCTATTACCAAATTGCTCTGTTAGGATTAGGTGATTGCCCTTCATTAGCAGTTTGCCAGAAGGGGATTCACCAGGTCCAAAGAGTGATAAATATTGAGATAGATTATTTGATGTATTCATAATTACTATGTTTTATTCTGAAAATGCCTCCAGAGCACAGCCAGCTGTATGTAGCAATTCCTGAACCCCTGAATCAAAGAATTTTGAAGATGCTCATAGTTCACTGAAATGGAACAGCTTTCCAGTGGATTGAAAGCATATTGTGAGTCCAGCTTGAGCAACCCTCATTCCATTCTCAACCATGCCAGCATGGAGGTAGTTCAACTGGATTAGACCTGCCACAGAGTCCTGCTGCTTTCTTGGAGTGATATAGGGAAAGATCAGGAAGGGCATCTTCAACTATGACTTGATCAATCATGTTCTTATGATGTTGGTGAATCAGAGCAGTCAACTTTGCTTAGCCATTCTCAGGAATCTCAACTGTGATTAACTGTTGAACTAAAAGCCTTGGTTCAGCTAATGGACATGTTACGGAGGTTTTGGTGGTGTTTGCTGAAGTTTTTCTGCTTCCTCGGAGCCTCATAAATCAGATTTGCTGGGCTGGGCTTTGTTCCAAAGATGGAGTGGAAAGCAGAGAAGGCTAGTAGTTTTACAGTCAGCTTTCTTTCCTTTATTCTCGAAGGTGGTAAGTACAAAAGAGATAGTAGACACATTCCCTGTCCTTGAGGAGTTTATAATCTGTGGGGAGGCAGAAGATGCAATATGATTTAAATATATGTACATAAGTGCTACTGGATGGGAAGGAGGAAGGGAAGTGAGTGTCCAAGTGCTTAGGTGTTGTAGAATTGCTAAAGCGGTAGCAGACGGAAGTAGGGTGAGGATATGGGAGTTTAAGAAAGTCCTGAAGGAGATTGATTTCAGAAGAGCCTTGAAAGGGAGAAGAGTAGTGGTTTGCCAAATGTGAAGCAGGAGAAAGACTGTGAATAAGAGATCATCAACAAAACAGACAAAATCAGGCACCAATGTAGACTGGCTTGAGAGGAATGTAACATTTGAGATGGGGTGAAGAGGGAGAGAAATGAGGCTAAGTAGAGGGGAGAGAGATGATTGAGTGCCTTAAAACTGATGGTCAGGAGTTTTTGACTGATGTGCAGAGGAATGTATAACCATTGGAAGTTTCTGAAGAGTGGGGAGATGTGCAAAAAATGATTTTTTGGAAAAATGATCTGGGCAGCAGAGTTAACTATCGATTGAAGAGGTAAGAGACTGGAAACAGGAAAGTCTGTGAGGAAGTTGATGTTGGAATTGAGTCAAGATACAAAAAGTGCTTGGACCAGTGTAATAGCCATTTGGATGGAGAGGAAGGTCCAGATTATGGAGATGTGAAGAAACAACTGGCAGGATTTGATGAAAATCCTGTGGCATTTTCTCCAGACTCCAAAAATTTAAGAAAATCTTATATAGATGTCTGATGACATCTTAATTTTCCTTTCCATTTGGAAAGTGAAATTAGAATAAAAATAACAGAATGAACAAAGTTAATACAAGATTAAAACACATCAGGATAAACATATCCTTGTTGTTAATATATTAAAGTTCCAAAAAAACCCCAAAAACCCAAATCACATGTATGTATAGCTTTGTCATAATTGTGTAGCTTATTCAGGGGCTACTAATAAGAAATAACACATATTAGTTGGCATCTTGGACCAATATGGAGAGTAGGAATATACTCAAACGCTGTTGAGAAAGGATGACAAGTTCTGTTCTTACTGCTCTGGTTGCTCTTTCTTATCTTTGTTGGCTGGCTAGTCTTCTGGCTCTTCCCTTCCAAGTCTGGTTTTCCTTCAAGATTCTATACTGGATTCCCACCTTCTCATTTTATGGTAATTCTCTTAGATAGCTCATCTACTCTCACAGCTTCAGATACCACTTCTTTATGGATGAATCTCAAAACTTTATCCCTAACTCTGACTTGTCTCCTCCTCTGCACTTAACTGCCTCCAGGACATCATATAAATGTTCTGCTTGCTCCCTAAATTCAATATGTCTAAAACACAATTATGTCTGTCATCTAAAATGCCAAAATCTTCCAGCCTGGAAGAGAGCTAATCCTCATACATCTGCATGCATTTTTCTTGTCATAGGGATAACCAAAGAAATAGTAATAATGGTGTTTATTAAACATTTATTAAGCATTTGTATATGGAGTATGGTATGGTCCCTGTCCTTGGGGGGACTCAAAATCTACCACAGATTTCAAAGATAACACTGTAAGCAAATTTGGTTCTACTTAGGAATTTTTAGGGTACTCCCTGATGGAAAAGTTGGCTGAGTCATTGTTAAATGAACACTGTCTGGAACTTTGTGTCACCTTGATATAAATCAGGGCTGGATGGTTGGTCCAGGCCTAATTAACTACTTCTATTCTATCATGTTCAAGGATTCAATGATGGAATTGCAAGTTTGAGTAAGGATGCTCTTCAAATCCACAGGAAAACTATTCCAGCTCAATAGGCTAATCATAATCAAATGCCTTTGAGATAGTGATTCAGGAACCTCTATCGGCCAATGACTGTGCTATTACAGACACATACACAAAAATACATGCAAATGATTACAAATCACTTTGCATATGCAGCATTGTCTGACAAGTCCAAAGAAATAAGACATCAAGTATCAGGCCACATCTGGGAAATACCACACACAAATATTTTTTTTTTTAAATCAGCAATACGGTACTTAAAGCTCAGCCAAGTTCTGCTAACTAGGCAGGATATGGTCCAATAATGTACAGTTAGATAAAGAGCTAGAAACAGAGTGAAAAGGGTACCTTGACATTTGGAATAATGCAAGACATTGTGTGGTGATAACTGTGCATCCAATTCCTACAAATTATACTCAATATCAAAAGCAGGATAAGGTTACCAAAAACAAAGTCCTGAAACAACCATATCAGCATCAAAACAATGCTGATAACTAACACATTGACTAACACAAATCAGTTCATATGAGTAGAATAAATGACAGTAGGGCACCAATGCAGCTATGGGGCCCAGAATGCAGAATAATCAATGTAAAATAACAGAGAAGCAATATGAGACTGTGAGACTTATGTCTCCTTATGAATTTATTTTAATATAGATTAGGGTCCCTTTTAAAGCATGAATGAAAAGGCAGAATTTTGATCATTTTATCCCATGCCAATTGCTTCTACAACTATGTGAAATTATGCGGTGAACTGTTTTCGTGAATTGCAAGCAAACTCCAAGTTTAAATAATGGGCTATTGATTTACCTATATGCAAGGGTCCTTACAATCTACATAAATTTGAGTCTTGCTGTAGGTATTAGGTGAACTCAATTTAGTGTGATCAACAGGAGGAATTACACCCTTCACTAGTGACCTCTATGAATTGCTGTGTTATGGAGGTTTCTCAGGCACTGGTCCAATTTTAAAGAAATGTGGAATTACTTTGAAACACAGTGAAGATAAAAGGCAAATTATGCTTTTAAGTACTTTAAAGTGTTTCTGAACATCCAGAAATTTATATTTCATTATTTAAACTGATTAGCATATCTTTCCCAGCATTTCAAACCTGGATAACGTTCTAGTCTGAATGTGACCCACTTATAACTTGCTTCATTGACTTCCTGCATGTGAAAGTCATTCAGTATTGCCAGAAGATAGCTATTTAAATTAATATCACTGTGATTATTATAATTATTGCTATTGCTCTTCTTCTTCTTCCTCTTCATTCAATATTAGCCAAACACTATGTTAAGCACTGGAATAGATACCATCCAATCAGATTAGATACAGACTATGTCTTGAATCAGGCTCATGCCATAAAGGGAAGGAAGAATAAGTATTTAATTTCCATTTTAGGGATGAGAAAACAGAGCCACAGAAAAGTGAAATAAACTTGTGCAAGGTTATAAAGCAGGCATGTGGCAGAGCTGAGATTAGAACCCAGGTCTCAAGGCCCCCTATTCTCTTTCCACTGAGATAGTTGCTTTTTCCTCAAACATTTCTTCATGTTCTGTCATTCCATGTTGCAAGCCTGCAAATTCACAGCACCAGTAAGTAAAACTGTTCTAATAGTATTTTTGTTTTGCAGACTGTGAACTTGAGATGAGCCTGAAGTTTTGGGTCAATTATTTTGGTTCATGGAGAAAATGATATGGTAAATGCCATAATGACCCCTTCAAGTCCATTCATTCAGTCATATTTATTGAGCACTAACTGTGTGCAAAGCACTGTACTAAGTGCTTGGAAGAGTACAATATAACAAACAGAGACATTCCTTGCCCACAGTGAGCTTAGTCTTGCAGCTGATACTTCTTTATATTCCCCATGTGCCTAACACGGTATTCTGCCTATAGGAGGCTCTCAATAAATAAGTTGATGATTAAACATAAACATCCTCAAACATTCAGAAGCTGCCGAATTGCAGCATTAGTTTTTTTTTACTATCTTGATCAAAGGGAACAATTTTAAAACAGCAGGAAATTAGAGGGAGACAAAGAAACAGTATATCACATGACATAGCATAGTATTTAGCAAAACATCCATTTGTATAAGGCAGTTAAGGCCAAAAATATGATGGATATTGAAAGACAGTTTATCCAAACTGAGGCTTGCCAAGGTACAACCTGGGCACAGACTACTTGATAGATTTTTTTACTTGGGCAGGTCGTGCATTCTTTCTATTACCTTCAAGCACTTGATATTCACCCCTCCCTCAGTCCCACAGAATTGATGTTCATATCTGTAATCTATTTATTTTTATTTTCATCTGTTTCCCACTCTAGACTGTAAGGTCCTGAAGGGCAGGGGATGGATCAACTTACTCTCGTATTGCACTCTCCCAGGAGTTTAGCACAGTAAGCTCAAAATAAATATGATTGATTTATCTGAATAAAAAAAGGTTAAATGAATGAATAAAAAGCTTCATTTATAAATCTGATTCTATATTTTGTTTTCCAATAATTTTGCTAAAATCATATTTACCTGATCAATTGTCCAATGTTAATTGAACAGTTTTTGATCTCTGACCCCCACTGGCTTTTGTAGCACTAATTCAATATTTTCTTTTTTCAATTATTTTGCATATCTGTTTCCAACCTTCAAACCCTGCCTTTCAACAACAGTGCATATTCCTATCCCTGGATCTGCTTATATTTGGGATTTCCATAATTGCTAAACTGGGTTTATTAAAAAGAATGACTTCTCTTTACTTTCAATGTCCATATTTAGGAGATTCCCTTTCAAAGTCTGTGAAATTTGAAGGATTATAGAGCTCAATTGTTTACAAACCCCACTGCTAATTAATAACCATGTTAGGGTTTTGGATTGAGATGAAAGAAAGTGATATCCTGATAGGAAATCTTCTAAAATACTAATTATCAAGGCCATTCTCCTATTATTGTAAGCACATTCAGCATGTTACCAATGTGAATAAAAAATTCTGAAACCATAGCTATTTAATTATCACTTGGTAAAAGCAAACAAAAGTGCTGATTTTCTCTTTTTTTCTAGTTTACATTTCTATAGCTTTAGGAACGATGATAAAAACAATGCAACAATGTGCTCATGTGACCAAAATGAAGTGTCATGATAGTAAAAAGAGTTCACATTTTGTGTGTTACCTTTGAAATTATCTACAGTGTCAAGCCGTTTTGCCCAATAAATATTTTTTCATACATATCAGAACTTCTTTTCCCCACACCTTGCAATTGAATATAGTTAGTTTTTCTGCAAGACATGTTTGTTGCTTACAAGTTTTAAATGGAACGCTATTGAAGAATTACAGAATCTTCTTCCCACAATGCTTGTCTTTTTGGATACAACACTATGAGTTATTGGGGGAAACTGTTTTGCACACTTGCATGGAGTTAAAGTTTGCTTACTATTCATTCATTCATTCAATCGTTTTATTGAGCACTTACTGTGTGCAGAGCACTATACTAAGGGCAAGTCTTCCTTAATGTGAGGTGGGTTGTGTTGCTGGATAATAGACTAGTTTTTCTAATAGATTAGTTAGTCATGAAATTGCAAATTTGGAAGCTGTGTATTCAGTCTCTAGGGCTTCTATCCGCAAAGCTGCAGTTTCAGCTGATCCCTAGAATTTTCTCCAAAGCTGCCTGGACAGACAAGTCTTGTGAGATAGAAAGGCATTTTATCCCAGTGGGGTTTTGGGATAAGCGTAGAGAGGAGTCTATGATCTGATCCGAAAGCCCAAGTTAAGTAAAGGGGACAGCAGCGATGGTAAAGGAAAACTCGGTGGTAGGATTGCTAAGAATCTTCACATTCTATTCCATCTGTTGATAATAATAATAATAATAGTAATAGTATTTGCTAAGCACTTACTTTATGTCAAGCACTGTTTTAAGCACTGGAGTAGATGCAAGCTAATTAGGTTGAACACAGTCCCTGACCCACTTGGGGTTATAGTCTTAATCCCCATTTTACAGGTGAGGTAACTGAGGCAGTGAAGTGACTTGCCCAAGGCACAGCAAAGATATGGAAGATCTGGGATTAGAATCCTGTTTGTTCTGATTTACAGGACCATGCTCTAGTAAGCAATCTACTAGGCAATGTTACTTCATGAATAATCGTAATTATAATAATAATAATATTCCTTAAGGGCTTAATATCTGTGCTTTACTGAGTGCCGTATTATGCACTATATTAAACATGATAAAGAAATGATTTCCCCATTTTGCAGATGATCAAAGAAAGATCCAGAAAAGTTGAAGGTAAACGTCAGGCGAATGGTGGACCTGGAATTATAACTTTTCTCCTGGAAATTGTCTAATCTTGGTTTCTCTGACACTGCCCTGTATAGTTCTCCTCCTATCACTCTGAATACTCCTTCTCAGTCTCCTTCACATTATCTTCCTCTGCTTCCAACCCCCTAATTCTACATGTTCCTCAAGGTTCAGTTCTGGATCCCCATCTATTGTCAATCTACACCAACCCTGCTAAGAAGTTCATTGTCTCCTGAAGCTTCGGCTAGCAACGCTATGCAAATGATTCCCAAGTTACTTAGATTGTGAGAAGTAGCATGGTCTAAGGGAAAGAGGGTGGACCTAGGATTTGGGTTCTAACCTGGCTCTGCCAATTATCTGCTGTGTGACACTGGATAAGTCACTCAATTTTTCTGTGCCTCAGTTCCCTCATCAGTAAAGTGGGAATTCAGTACCTATCCTCCTTCCTACCTAGACAGTGAGGCACGTGGGATAGGGACTGTGTCTAACTGAATTAACGTCTTTCTACCCCAGTGCTTAGAAAAGTGCTTGTTACATAGCAAATGCTTAATAAATAACATTATCAGTTTCATTATCATTATCTATCATCATAAGCCGTAACCTCTCTCCCTCTTGATATTATCCTTGACTTCTTTTGCTCTTTCAAACTGTATTTTGTCAGCCAACAACTCATGTCAGTTCTTTCTTGATAACATCTCTAAAATCCACCAATTTTTCTACATCCTGACCACCACTGTGCTGGTCCATATACTTGTCATACCCATCCTATCTCAACTACTTAGCCTCTTTGACATTTGTGCCTCCAACATCTTCCCTGCCTCGTCCATGCTTCGCTTTTTCTTCCCAGATCATTTTTCCATAACAGTGTGTTCTTTGCATATCTCCCCCTCCTCAAAACCTACAATGTTTGCTCATTTGTATTGTGATACCCTAAAGAACAGTGATCCACTGGTCTGTACAATGCTCTGCATATAATAATTCTACAATTGCAAGTAATTCCTGTGAGCAGTTGGGCCTTTGACTGACCGACTCCATCATTTTGAGCATCGGCCACTTGCTATAAGCAAGTGCAGGTGTACCCAAAGTACCTAACAAGAAACTAGACACTAGACAAGAAGGAATGTAAAATCGCAGAAATAAACACAAAGTACATAGGAGGAAACTAAACCCCAGCTGAAGGGTTTACAGAGAGAACTCCGAAGGGTCTGATGAGTCTTGTTACACAATCTCCCCTTTCCCCACAAAATGAGGCACTGTAACTCCCACTGGCCTGTTGCTAGCACAGAGGGGAGGAACCAGGATGTAGTGCGGTATATCTGGAGAGGAGCTTCCATGAACTCTTTGTAGTATGTTGGAACTCTGTCACACCAAGTGGTAAATCACTTCTACCCGGAGTTGGGGATGCCCACTCTATCAGACCCTGTGTGGTGCCGAGTGACTGATGGGACCTCTTTGCTGGGGCAAGGAGAAGTGTGTATCCATTCAGGGAGAGCACTCAACTGCCCGAGTGATTTGATGAAAGGCAGCCTGTCTCAGGGTGATCTGAAAAGTAGCCCCTGTTTCTGATGTCTCCTTCCTGGGTCCACCAGCTGCTTGATGTTGGGAACTGTGCTGACTGTATAAGTGTATTTCTCCTGGGTGGGATATTTGTGCTTTGCCACATGCGAGTAACTAAATAAGTGTATTCCTCCCAAAGGGGAAATTAAATTCACCAAGTGGAATAAATCTTGCATGGCTCAGCCCTTCTGACTTTGTTTTCTCACTTTCACTCCCCTGATCCTCAAACCCATCTCCACACAATGGGTGGCACTTCTCTCTATCAGGTAGAAACTCCTGATCATTTGCTTTAAGGTGATCAGTCAGAAATCTTTCCTCTATTTCTGTCTACTATTTTCCCAATAGACATACTTTGCTCCTCTAATGCCAACATACTCACTGGACCTCACTGTCATCTCTCATTTCCATTCATTTATTCATTCATTCAATCATATTTATTAAGTATTTACTTTGTGCAAGTATTGTACGTAGAGAAGCAGCATGGCTCACTGGAAAAAGCATGGACTTAGGAGTCAGAGGTCATGAGTTCTAATCCCGGCTCTGCCGCCTGTCAGCTGAGTGACTTTGGGCAAGTCACTTAACTTCTCGGGGCCTCAGTTATCTCATCTGTAAAATGGAGATTAAGACTATGAGTCTCACCTGGGATAACCTGATTACCCTGTATCTACCCCCGCATTTAAAATAGTGCTCAGAACATAGTAAGTGCTTAACAAATATGAACATTATTATTATTATTACTTGTGGACCTTTATTTAGTTCATGCTCTTCCTCCTGGATGGAGCTCCTTCATCTTTCACATCAGGCCAACCATGCATTACTTGCCCCATCTTCAAACCCCTTTAAAATGATATATCCAAAAGTCTTCCCTAACTAATCTCTCACCCCTGCCATTTTGCCACTTAGGAACTTCCACATCATATATTTCTTTGAGCCCTCTCTCTTAAAACTTAAACATTTAGTTACCCATTCCACCTGTTTTCCTTCCCAGCACCTATGTGCAACTCTTTATGTTGTTTCTTTCTAATGCATGCTTTTATAGTGTCTGTCTCCTCTTGCCTTGGGGGCTGGGATCTTGTCTTTAACCTATTGTGTTCTCCAAGACCTTAGTGCAGAGCAAGCACTCATTAAATACAGAGTGATTGATTATATGTTGTATCTATCCTCTTTTAAGGTCTGTATGTACTGTGTTGAAGACTTGGTACTGTACATTCTGCCTCCACCCTGGCAATATGCTTCAGTGCAGCTGAAACCCTAGAGTATTACTGGAATGATTCCTAATGAATGAGCAGTAGCATAATGTGCAGGACTGACAATGGTATGGAGGGAACAGAGGGATTTTGTATTAAATATATAATTAGCACAGCAAGGAACTATTTGTGTGCACACCGTCCGGAGAGAGTGTTCGATATTCATTATTTATTTTTCAGTCCTACTTGTACACATAAATTTTCACCATCAGTTGTAGTGCTTTACAACCAAAGGAAAGCTATATTTATTTTTTACCATAATGAGATATCAATATCATTGAAAATGAATTCTTGTAAGTCATCATACATTTTATTATTATAGCAGCAACTCTCAACCTTCCAAATTAAATACAATTTTATCTAAAACATGATTTCTTAGATATGTGTCTTTCCATTCACATGTCTGATTATCTTGGAAATCCACACCAATTAAACAGCAGGCACTTTCTAGTTTAGTCCATACAGAGTAGGTGGTCAATATTGTTGGTCAGTGTTTCTACTCCTATCTCCTCACAGCCAGGGTCAAGTCTCTTCATGCGAATCCTGTGCCCCACTGCCCTCCAGAGGAAGAGGAGTGGGATTTTTGTAACTTTCCACATATTCTTCCCACACTCTTATTTTTATGGTATTTATTAAGTGTTTATAATGTTCAAGGCACTGTATTAAACCTTGGGGTAGATATGAGTTAAGCAGATATGACATAGCCCCTGTCCTGCATAGAGCTCATAGTCTTAATCACCATTTTTATAGAAGAGATAACTGAGGCACAGAGAAGTTAAGTGACTTGCCCAAGGTCACACAGCAGGCAAATGATGAATCTGTGATTAGTACCCAGGTCCTTCTGGCTATCAGACCCATGTTCTATCCACTAGGCAAGATTGTTTCTCTTGGCCACACTGCTTTGCTGAAAGTAAAGCACTTACCGTGTGCAGGGCACGGAACCAAGGCAGTCCCACAACAATGGCACTGGAAAAGATCCTAGTGAAAAATCAGATTTTTGAATTTGAAATTCTTTCTTCTTTCTCATTACTGACATTTGTAGGGGAAGGTAGAGAAGGGATAAAAAAGTCATATGAAAAGTTAAGTGTGCTTGCATTATGCAGTCATGTGCATGAATGAATTTATGTATATTAGACATGCACATAAATGGTGAAGCATATTTTATCAATACATGAAGAGTCAAAATGAAAATGCATCTGCTAACATATTCACTCACTACAGAGGGCATTCATTTTTTTTTCTATGGTGTTCCTCCCACCAACTTTTTAGTCCTTCGCACACAAAAAAATTGAAAATTACTCAACTCAGTGGTAGCAAGGTTAATGTGTTCCCTTCAATGTACTGGAAAGCCTTCCCAGTTAAATTATTGTAGTAATTAAGGTTTTTTTTTCCCTCTGGATGATTCTTTATATGCATTAAAAGGTTTTTATTCAAAGAAAATAAAATCTCTCAAGGTTATTATTGCCTACGAATGTTAGCTTTTTATGATTTTTTTTTTTACAAAATACTTCCACAGCATTGCTATTGTGCCATAACACAAAGACTAAATATCAAAAACAAATTAAATGAATTTGTATTCCTAATTAGCACAACATGTTTACACACACGTATACATTTATACAGTACATATTTTGTAATGGATTTACCCACTGTCTCACCCTTTCTCTCACATGAATCCTCAGTCCACAACCTATGTTCTCATTTATTCCATTGCTTTCCTCTGATAAGTTTTCCTGGTTTCTGCACTCCTGTTTTTCATGGCCTTGTTTGTGGAGGTGACTTGAGTCAATCCATCAATCACTGGTATTTATTAAGCACTTACTGTGTGCAGAACATGGTATTAGGTGCATGGGAGAGTACAGTAAGTGCTTGGGAGAGTTAGTAAACACATTCCCCGACCCCTAGGACCTTACATTAAAATTCTCATGGATACATACATAAGTGCTGTGAGATTGGGGTGAATACAAACTGTTTAAAGGGTACAGATCCAAAGCTTCATTAATAACAGGATCTACGTCATGTCTCCAAATTTCTGACCATTTGAGGACTTCTTCCTTATGGTGGAAGGCATGTCCAGAGTCCATTGTTGTGCTTTTGTCATCTTTTTAAGTTAACATCTTTGTGATGAGGCAATTTTCATCTGCACAGCAGTGCATATTGAGCCGTGGAATTTCTTTATTGATGAATAAAGTATTTAGTTTGTTTCCACTCATCATTTTCCTGAATCTTTTTATAGCTTTTTCTTCCATCTTCTGGGCATACGTTTCTTGGCTGGAATTGCGAGTCCTCTATGATAGGATTTTGTATGCCTCTATTTTGGTACAATTATGAGGGGCCATGAAATGTTGTGATTACATTTTCTGTTCTGTTGTAATAGGATGATTGGAGGAATCATAGTTGAAGTGAGCTTATCTGACTCTTTCCCCATCATTGCTGCTGTGAAAAAGACCTATGCGGTTGTTCCAGGCATCCTCAACTTATCCTATATTGTCATTTGAGGATGCATTTAGCCACCTGCTAGACTGAAAATGCCCATCTGATCCACTAAGAAATTATTCCAGATTGACAGGATAAGATCACCATCAGAGGTGTTTGAAGCAGTGGTTTCAGAACTGAAGCCAGAATGGTCCAGAGTATCCCAGAACAGCCAGTCTGGGCACTGATCCAATGGGTTTTCCCACTCTCCTACTCGGCCAGACTAGTCCTGATCACAACTCCCATGTGAAACAATGCAGGAACATGAGCCTAATCTGTCATGCCCCCGAATGCAGGGAGCACCATTTAGGGCCAGAATAAAGGCTGCAACAGCTGGCTGAAAGTCTATAACCCATGATGTCCTTCTCAGCTGCCATTTTCAAAGCCCTTGGCATGTATGTACTCTGGGAAGCTTATAGCCAGAAAGTGCAGGACCTGAAATCTGAGTCTGTAAGAAATCTGAGTCTGGATCCAATATATCTTGGATCCAGGCAGAACAGACAATACATAACTTCAGGCCATGGGGCCTACTCTGAATGGGAGATATATTCAGAATGATCTAGCATGGCATAGAAATGCCCTCATTTCCAGGAATGGTCTGCCTGTTCCCAAAACAGAATATCCCTAGAGCTATTTCTCCAGAGTGGACAGTAGCCACAAATGTCAGATTATATTGAAGGTGTCTGTCACTCACACAAAGGCTGTGTCTCCACCAGGGGCTCCAACTCATGGATGGGCTGCTACATTTCCAATGAGTTCAGCAAGAATGGTTAGGATTTTTGCCACCTTTCAATTCTCCTGTTGAAGTCAAAAGGATACCTCTTCCATCAATTCATCAATTAATCATTCCTCCTTCAAGGGCATGATTGGAGAGGAGGTACTGAAAAACTTGATTCCTCTCCCTTTTATCAGAGAGAATGGGAACCACTCACATTAACCTAATTTGAGAATGTGCTTTTGTGGATATATAAGGCATATGTGATATTAAATCATTTTCCCACTGACTATATTCATTTGATTCATTCATCCATTTAATTATTATTTTGTGAGAGCCCACTCTTTGTTAAAACATGAAGACAAGTGTGCACAGATTTAAAATGATGTTATTAAATTTTAAGTTTGTGTCCAACTACCCATTACAATTATTTTTATTGTGCAATAATGTTTGGAGAGGAAAATGGCAATAATCAAGTATCGCTCAATAGAGTATTTGCCAATGCACCAGTAACAGTTTTGATTCCATATCACAGACTGCAAGAAGCACTTTGAGATGGGAGGGAAAGTGTGCTGCATTGCAACATGACTCTTCATTTTTTTTTTTTTTGCTGCAGGCCCTAAAGAGCATTTAGTCAAGGATCTCATCCCTGGAATGAGTAAAAGAGGGATAGTCTTTTCCTTTTCCTATATGTTTGACCCAGGAAACCTTGCACTGAAGTAACTTCATCCTTGCTATGCAGTCAGAATAAGCGCATCATTGCCAAATCTGTAGACCTCAGCAAAAGAAAAAAGATTCAGAGTTCACCATCTTTGCATAATAATTGGAGTCATGACCTTAGTGCCGATTCATAGCATAATATATAGACTATCTGTCAAGTCCGGAAAATGTTGCCTTTTCATTAAAGAACACATCCTTTAAATAAGCTTCTTATTTTTTAAAAAAGCTTCTCTTTCCTTGGCAATGACACTGCCAGAAATCTTCCCTAATGCATTCTAATTAAGAGTTGGACTCTGAAAAGAAGCTGCCTCACTTAGCACTTATCCTAACAAACGAAGTTCTCATTCCTGGATAGAGCACTTCTTAGTGCAACAATTATTCTTGAATCATAGGATCATTGTCTAATTACCTCAGCAAGAAATCATTATCATATTTCAAAAGGTTTACATTTGTAATTGTACCTGGGATGTCATCACTTGCTATTCAAATAAAGAAAAGTGCTAATGAAGTACTCACTGTCCATTTATGACTAGAACATAGAGGTTTTTGAGAATCTCAAAGGAATTACAAGAAACTAAAGGGTTTGAACATTTTATTTTCAAATCCCTCATAGAATATTTTTAAAATTAAATGAGCTTTACAAATGGCCACATCCCCTCTAGTTTTCATTTTATTGCTCAATTTACATACTTTGATCTTGTTAATTATTTCTGAATAAGCAAGCACCTGTCTTAAGTGGAATTAAGGTTCAGAATTTCACCTATAAAGCTAAAATAATTATTTTTATTTCCCAGTATATTTTAATGGATATACTTAGATTCATCTTAAGGGGTGATAATTTTGTAAATTAAAAATATGACAATCTATTAAAAATAAAATTATTTTCTTTTAATAAAGAACTTCTGGAATTTCACTGGAAATGTCTTGGAACATTGCATATCAAAGGTTCACTATATAAGCACAAAAGTCTGAGGAAATACATCATTGGAACTGGGAAAGGCAAAATTATTTGATTTTAACTCCGTAAGAACATTTAAAATTCTAGAACAAAGGTAATGTAGCTCCTTTTATCTTAAGGGACGAGTAGGATTTATCATAGTTTTAAATTAGAGTGCCATCTAGTGATGGACGTATTGCTCATTCAGCTATAGAATTTGGTCTCTTTATATTTGGACTGGATTTCTATGACTCTCCTCACTCTTGCAAATGTAGGTTTCCTTTATTTCAGCAAAGCCTATTAGAGTGCTCAGTATAGATTTCATAAGTAAAGAACAAAAAGATCAAAGTAATCCATTTTACTTTTGAGTCAGCACAATAGCACTATTGCCTATGTAATGGAAACTTGAAAATGGAAATCATTTTGATAAATGTGAATACAGAAATTATTTTAGTTCAAAGAACTCGAGCTCAAATGAGCTTAGGTCATATTATTATCATTATTATTATCTCACCTGAGTGACTGGGGTTTAAGTTTGGGATATAGAGTGAAGGCAGCAGGAAAAACAAACACTGCTGAAATTGGATAGTGTTTGGGCTAGTATTGAACTACTTTCCTGGTGAACTTGAAGAAGTGGAGACTCAAGCAGTAGCCACTTTGAGAGAAAGTGATTTGCTTCAATATAAAGAAAATCACTTCCTTCCTTCCTACCATCTCTCTTCCCTTCCTCCCATCCTTCCTTTAGTACCTCCCCTTCCAAATACTGCTTACATTCTTAGTTTAACATTGCTTTCTTGGATTGTTTACTTTTTTTTTTACTTTTGGTTGCTCATAATTCATTGCTATTGTTCTTTATTCTTTGTATCTGTCTTCCCCAATTAAGATTGTGAACACTGTATTGGTCAGACACCATATCTGATCTAATTATCCTTATTCACTCTAAGACTTAAGTACTTAAATCAATTAATGATCAATCAAATTTAATAGCCTGATCTGGGATAATTAGATATGGGAGGAAAAATTCAGGAGGTACGGGGGTGGGGAGAGGGGAGTGCATGAGAATCTTGGAGGATTTGGGAAGTACTTTGAGGGAACATAGGATAGAGTTTAAGGAGGTCAGGGAGGGACATGGTATAAAAGTATGGTGGGTGGGAATACTTGATAGCTCAATACAGTCACCAGGGAGGATCAACATTTTCATTTTCTTTTAATGAATAAAATTGCCTTTCAATAAGGCTAGCTAAATGATTCATTTACCTCCTCAATGTGCCTCATTCTTGTCTGTTCCGCCATAAATCCACTTGAATAAATACCATAAAAAATTTAACTAAATGAAGCATAGTAGTTTCATTCTTTGCCAGGAGACTGCAGGAGGAGGAGCTAATTCTTATGATTGTAGTAATAACTTTTTGACTTCAATGAAGACTTTTCCTAATTTAGTGCAAAACAGTTTCATAAATACTTCATAGCAGGCTAAATTCTGAACACCTCAGCATATCATTGAACTTATCTCTCCATAAAGGTCTTCTTCAAACTGTTTTATAAGATTATTGACTTTCTTATAGCCTAATGCAAGACTTCTTAATCCCCAAATTTTAGAATTTTAGAACAGTGGAAGCCCTCATTGTAAAGTAATTCCTCTGAATAAGATAAAACTCATCAACATGCATCATCCATTAAATTTAGTTGCCTCTCCAATTCACCATCCTCTTTGCTTATCTG
The DNA here is from genome assembly GCF_004115215.2 of Ornithorhynchus anatinus. Lineage (NCBI taxonomy): Eukaryota > Metazoa > Chordata > Mammalia > Monotremata > Ornithorhynchidae > Ornithorhynchus > Ornithorhynchus anatinus. The sequence goes on along the minus strand of NC_041737.1, from coordinate 26,442,469 downwards.
CTCTGGGATTTCTTCTTTGCCTTGAAAATCCAATACAGCCTATGAGCAGTGTTTGTTCCAAGATTCACTGATTGTTGATTGCTCGATATCAGATCAGGTTGGGCAGAGGTGGGAAGAGATTTATTTACCTGTAGCACTTGGTCAAAACATCAGGATAATTTGGTTTTGGGGTGGGGTAAGGCATGAAACAATGCAGGTTGCATTCCTGGAGTGGATGTATCTTAGAGTTATCATGTAACCCTTTGCAAGCTATAATGTTGTGAAGGCAAAACTGGCACATTTGGAGACAGATTGAATATGTGGGTGGAATGAGAGAGATAAATTGAGGACAACGCCAAGGTGACAAGCTAGTGAGGTAGGGAGGGTAGTAGTGTTTTCTACACATTGAGTAAATGAATGAATGGTATTGTCTACAGTGATGGAAAAGACGGGGGAAGACTGGGAAGACTGGGTTTGGATGGGAAGGTAAATATTTCAGTTTCAGACATATTTAATTTGAAGTGTGGGCAGACATTCAAGTAGATATGTTTTTAAGGTAGGAGGCTGGAGATGTAGATTTGGGAATCACCTGCATAATTAAATAATTATGCAGATAATTGAAGACATGGGAGTGAATGAGTTCTCCAAGGGAGAAGGTGTAGAGGGAGAATAGAAGCGGACCTAGAACTGAGCCTTGAAAGACCGGTCTTGTCACAGGGTGGGAAGCTGAGAAGAAGCCAAACAAAAGACACCGAGAAGGAACGGTCAGAGAGCTAGTAGGAGAACCAAGGGAGGACAGTGTCAGTTAATCCAAGTTTGGATAATGTTCCAAGGAGAAGGGGACGGTCTACAGTGTCAAAGGCAGCTAAGAGGTCTAAAAGGATTAGGAGAGAGTAGAAGCGATCAGATTTGTCAAGTAGAACACAATTGGTTATCTTAGAGAGGGCTGTTTCTGTGGAGTGAAGTGGGTGGAAGGGAGAGGATTGGAGGGGGTCTAGGAGATTATACAATCAACCCCCAACCTGGTGAGGAGTCAGGACATTGTGAGCCCTGATTCTCCTTGTTGTATGCGAGGCTGCAGCGGTCTGGATAGGACAATTGTGATGTTCATATAGGAAGAGCAACATCTTTCTGTTCCTGACATAGAGAGCTTTAACTTCCATCCTTCCTGCAATAGCCCTCTCTATCCCACTCTGTGGCTTCATTTTTTGTCCTGCTCCTTCCTCTCCATGCAGGGCAGTTGCAGCAGTCCAGATGAAGGAATTGTGATGCTTTCTTGAGATGTATGTGGCAGGGCAATGGGGCTGGGGATGTGGGAGGACATTGATTCTGATTTTTCAGAAATATTATCTCTGTTTCTCTGTCTCTGGGTCTCAATATGATGTCACTGTGTCAGAAGAAATGATAGATCTTCCAATCAATCAGATCCTGTCAGTAACTAATCAGTGGACCCAGCTCAGGAGTGGATCATAAATCCCCCTTCCTTCAACTGGACAGAGGGTGAACATATATGGGCACCCAGAGATGCCTGTAACCTAATTGAAGATAGTTGAGGCAATTCACACCTGTATTATGTAACCTTCAAAAAACATATTGCTGTTCTTTGAGATAGTGAATTTTAATCTTTATATGTAAGTTTTACTGAAAAATATCTCTCAAAACCTTTTCTAGTCCCTGCCCAGAGGTGGACACATGCTATGTCTTTAATAGGGCTGATCAATGCAGAAGAAGCTACCTGAATTTACCACTGCCTCTTCAGAAACTAATCAGTCATTATAGACCAGGCTTTTAGTTTATGGTTGAGATGGGACAGGTTTATAATATAATTTTCAAGTAAACACTTTGGACCATTGGTTTCAAAGCCTTCCTCCAGATCTCTTCTTATGTAATAATTTGGTATTTTGGTATTTGTTAATCACTTACTTTGTGCCAAGGACTGTACTAAGCACTAGTGTAGAGACAAAAAAAGCAAACTGGACACAGTTCATGTCCCATGAAGGGTTCACAGTTATTGTAGGGAGAATGAACAGGTATTTTCCTTTGCTTTTTAAAGATGAGGAAACTGAGGCACACCAGAATTAAGCTGCCTGCCCAAAGACACATAGTTTGCTAGTGCAAGCTCTGCAAGTGACAGAGCTTCAATTAGAATTCAAATTTTGTGGAAAGCATAAGGCTTAAGGGAAACAGTATTGCCTAGTGTAAAGTGCATGGGCTTGGAAATCCAAGGACTTGGTTATAATCTTAGCTCTATCACTTGTCTGTTATATGACCTTGGACAAGTAACTCAAATTATATGTGTGTCAGTTTCCTCATTTGTAAAATGGGGATGAAATCCTATTCATTCATTCAACTATTTATTGTGCGCTTACTCTGTGCAGAGCACTGTATAATACAACAATAAATGGACATATTCCCTGCCCACAATGAGCTTACATTTTATAGGGAAACAGACATTAACATAAATAAATAAATTTCAGATATGTACATAAGTGCTACGGGGCTGGAAACAGGGCTGGGCAAGTCCTTTTGGAATCTCAACCCCTCAGAGAGGCATTGCCTGATTCCTTCACCCTGTCTCAAATTGTGTCATTCTGACAGGCACTTTGGCACTTATGTATTCCGAGCCACCTAAAGCACTTAGTTACATATAGATTGATAGTAAATATCAATGATATTTACCAAATGCTTGTTGTGTGCAGAGCACTATACTAAGCACTTGAACACCAAGATGGCTAAACAGGCTGCTGGAGTTCAAAGGCATAGGCAAGAAGCATTGTAGAAGTTATTCTGCAATTTTGATAGTAGTACCAAGGATGAAAAGGAAGTTAAAGGGGAAAAATGGAGGAGAAAGAGAAGAATGAGTAGCAGGAGAGAGGCTCTCAGGGAAATTGAAGGCAGTTTCAGACCTTGGTTTTCAGGCATCTACTGAATATGTTTAGGGTTGATGTTCCTGAGAGATATAGGAAAAGGAGACTCAAGTTCAAACTGACTTTGATTCAAACCGTGCATATAGCCATATTGGTACTTCTAGACCTTGGAGAGCTTTACAAGCAGCTCTCCATTAAACAACTATTTGGGACTGTATTTCCATTTACACCTACCAAAAGGTTACTGAGTCCTAGTTGATATATAACTTAATACTTAATTTTAACTTAATACTTAATACTTTTGATATATAACTTAATACTTATAAGTAGTTAAGTAGTACTTATAGTAGTTATATAGTTGATATATAACTTAATACTTAATTTTAACTTAATACTTTTATTCTGCAGGTTTAGCAAAATGCAGTTTCCTCTATATTCAAACTTGTTAAAAATTATTTGTATTTAGATGCCTTATGTGTCCCAATTTATGATGTATAATGTTCAGCTGATCTGATTCTCAGACTCTCAATCTTTAATGAAGGCTACTCTATTTTAAAAGAAGAATGGTATACAATGTTCATTTTCTCAGTTCTATATACTGTATAATAGGGCTAAAATGAGAAAATACATAATTAACAGATAAACAACCATATTTTATGAGTCATTTCTTCTAAACTACAAAGTATTTCTGAAGCTACCCACTCCTTAAAAACCCACAACCTTCAGACTGGGCACTCCATTGCCTGTGACTCACGTACCAGGTTGTCTGTATTTCTCTTGCCTTGCTTATTTCCAGCCCTAGTGAGCCTCCAATCACACCCTAAGGCAGCTGATTTACCTTGGCAGGATTCCAGAATCATGCTGACATTTTTAGTCTAGATTTATCTTTTGAATGTCATAATTCTTCCTTTTCTCTACAAAGCTGCTCATGAGATTTCTTGCCCACATCCTCTATCCTCCTAAAGTCTCCAGCCCTGACAACTGTCCCCTCCATAATTCTCAATGATTTTACAAAAATTCTCATCAAAGATGAAGCTATTATACTTGCCTTTCTCTTTCTATATTTACATTCTTCACAGTTTACCTCTTCAAAATCCTCATTTGCGCTCCTGTCTCTTACTATCTTCCATGCCTCCCTCTTTTCTGATATGCTATGCTTTAGACTTGCCAAAATTTTCTGTTTATCGAAAAAAATCAAATGTTTTATCCCATTGTAAATTTGCATCAGTCCTATCACACCCATCACTCCATCTTACAAAGGGCTTTTAAATTCCTTTCTCTTTCATGAAGCCTTCTCAGACTAATTTCTAATATTCTAACCCCATTTCCTCCACTCCTGCCACTATAGAATTGCCATATCACCTAAACACTGCGGTTATTTACCTTCCCCTTTGCACCACCCATCATATCACTTATATCCATATGTTTAAGTTATGTTGCTTCCTCTTACCTATAATTTATTCTGTCTGTCCCCTCCATTAAGCCATTCACTCCTTGAGGGCAATGATCAGGTCCACAACTTCTTTTGCATTTTCTCATGTGCTTGGTACAGTCTCCTATACAGAGAAAGTGCTCAGTAAATAGTATTGATTGCTTGACTCTTTGATTCTTTCTCCCACGGTAAGTGTAGAATCCTATACTTACACTTTTTTTCCAATTCTCCATTATACACTATTCAGTTGGCTTGCCCACTTTTCATTCATTCACACTCCTGATGGCAATACAATCCATAGCCAATATCATACATGGTCTTTATATTGCTTTTGACATGGTAGAACCACTTATCCAATTCAAAACCCTCTTCCAATTGTCTGTATACACTTTGTCTTATCTGATTCTAATAATTAACAATAAAACTGTGGTATTTTTAAGTGCTTACTATATGCCAAGGATTTTGCTAAGCCCTGGAGCAGATAAACATTTATTCAGTCAGACACAGTCCCTGACCCACACAGGGCTCATAATTTAAGTAGAAGGGAGAACAGGTATTGGATTTCAATTTTACTGTTGAGGAAAATGAGGCACCGAGAAGTTAAGTGACTTACCTAAGGTCACACAATGGGCAAAGTGATGAATGTGGGATTAGATACCAGCTCGTCTGACTCTCAGGATCATGCTTTCTCCGTTAGGCCATGTTCCTTCCCTAACCCATTCATCTCTGCATCCATCACTTCTTCACTACCTCTTCCCTAAGAACCTGTGTGGGTTACCATCTGTTGAAGACAGAAGAAGCAGCATGGCCTAAGGGACATGCGCTTGAGAGTCAGAAGGACCTGGGTTCTAATTCTGGCTTGGCAGTTTATCTGTTCTGTGACCTTGGGCAAGTCACTTAACTTCTCTGAGCCTCAGTTCTCTCATTTATAAAAGATGGGGATTAATACTGCGAGCCCCATATGGGACATGGACTGTCTCCCACCTGATTAGCTTAGTACTGTGCCTGGCTGGCAAACAGTAAGCACTTAACAACTACCATAAAAAAAAAATGTCCAAACAAACTTTTGAACAGTAGTTTTTCAAAAAGTTGTTCAATTGATGGTCTGCCACATATGTGCCATCTTCAAATCACTTTGTGAATGGGGCAACATGATAACATCATTTCACTATGAGACTGCTTCATACCAACAACTATTACTAGAAGTGGACCCAGAAAAAAGGAGGTTAGCAGGTGAGAAAAGGGAAAGAGAGAAAGGAGAAGAATGGAGGGGAGAAGAAAGGAAAGAAAGAGGGGAAAAAGGTACACATCTTCACAAGGAGAGCGAGGCAAGGACTGGAGGATGCTGGTAGGGAAGAGTGTATTCCTTTAAAAATGTTATCAAAAGAAATGTGCCAGCAGTTTTTAATGTTTCATGTCTATACAAACTTTAACCTAACATAATAGCTATCCACATTTTAGTTATATTCTGGTGCCAAATCAGGCTTTGCCCTTGGATTATGTTTGAATTGAGTTCAACCTTCCAGTGATAGTAAATTTGGGCACTTTTGACGAATCAAAATCCTTTGAGTACTAGTAGACTATTTTCAGCATTTCTAGAGATAGTATGTATACCATTGGATAATGCATTAAACATCCCCTTATTTAGTGGGAAGTTATTGCTCCTCAAAAGTTACCAAAATTACTTCCTAGGAATTAACACTGGGGATCTGGGAGAATCAGGTTTATTCTTTCCAAATATAAGAATCCTATAAGTCATATACAATGACTAATAATATGCTCCTTCATGAGGAGAACAATACCTGGTAATTGTTGAGTGGTATTTTTCAAATATGCTTCCACTTTCATTATATTTTTATGGTATTTGCTGAACACTTAGTATTTGTCAGGCTCTGTACTAAGTGATAGGATAGATATAAACTAATCATATTGGACAAAGCCCACGTCCCATCTGGGACTTAGAGCTTTAATCCCCATTTTACAGATGATATAACTGAGGCACAGAGAATTTAAGTTACTTACCTCAGGTCACACAGCAGACATGTGGTGGAACCCAGATCCTCCTTGTCTCCCAGCCTGTAATCTATCCACTAAGCCAAGCTGTTTCTTTAAAATTATATGTAATTTTTTAGCAGTTATTTTCTTTCTTTCTAAACCAACCTCTTCCTACTTCAACCCATTCCATTTTAAACATAAAGTGTTGGCATGTGTAACTTTTCTTTAAATGGATATGAATCCACCTAAGGACAAAGAAGCTACTATTTTATAATTTCAAATATGTTTTCTTAGTAAATCTGCATCTGCCAAAAATCTATCTAAATCATGGTATACAGGCTAGGTCTAATTCCCATTTTGCATATGCATTAAGAATAAAATAAATGTGCATTCAAGTTTAAACAGCAGCAGATGGTCTGTAATAGGTACCAACATATTGTACCATATGCCCCCTAAATACATTCAAATAGTGCTTGGCACTGCTAAAAATATTTCCATTTCATTAGACAATATAAATAGACAAAAATACTGTATTTAAGGACAGTATGTTGCAATGTGTGCACTATTTTTATTGAATCCATAATATTATATATAAAACAAGTTGACATTGGGGATAGAGTCTAATTCTCTTTGTGTTGGAATGATTCATTCATTCATTCAGTCGTATTTATTGAGCGCTTATTGTGGGCAGAGCACTGTACTAAGCACATGGAAAGTACAATTTAGCAACAGATAGAGACAATCCCTACCCAACAGCAGGATCATTGCCCCCATTTTCACTGTATAAGAGATGGAATGAAAATAAGAAAGATGATTTTATGTTTCTCTCGGCAGTGCAAGTGGCTCTGAGTAGCAAATGCCTCCACTAGGAAGCATGTCACTTCAAGCTCAGTTCCAGGTGTAGATCTTGATATATTCATGGAGTTTCCTGCTAAACATAAATGCTTTCTTAGGAGGACACAGAATTCTATAGATGAATGAACTGAACTTGTTTCACAGATCATTTTCTTTCAGCAGCAATCACACCTACCAACAACTATTGAACTCTTCTAAGCATGCAGTACAATGCTCTGCAAACACAGTAGATGGGCAGTAGATGAGGATAATCATAAATACTAATAAGAAGAAGAATCTTTGTTAAGCATTTACTATGTATCAAGCACTGTACCTAATGCTAAGGTAGATACAAAATCATCAGGTCTCTCATGGAGCTCACAATCTAAGTAGGAGAAAGCAGGTATTGAATCCCCATTTTGCAGCTGAGGAAACTGAAGCACAGAATATGTGATTAGCTCAGGTCACACAGCACCCAAGTGGCAGAGAAAGGATTAGAAGCCAGATTCTCTGACTCCCAAGTAGGCAAAACTGCTCCTTAATTTAGGCCATATGGACTCAAACCAGTTCATGCAAACCACATGAGGGTAAACACCTGAGTAAGGAGTATAGGGTAGGCATCCATAATATCAGCTATACTGGCATCTTTTAGTAAAATCAAGGACGTTTGAAAATGGACTGCTGTAATTAGAAAGAATTATCTAGTAACAACTATGGAGATATAATAGATTGCTGTGGAGCACTATAACAATCAGTCTTTGAGAATCTATGTGGTCTCAAAACATCCAATCAAGCAATAAATAGCATTCAGGAATTGATCCAACCTGAGGATCTGTTGAAGGCAGTAAAGAAAGTTGTTGGGAAGGCAAAAGGAGGGGAGAGAAACTACTTTTCCCAGCAGGTACAGGGGCTGATTTACTACATTTTACAGCAGTAAGTAGGGTGTCCTGACTGGATCCAAGCTCTTGGAGTTTGCAAGAAAACCTGGCCCTTCCCTTTTCTATGTTGGACTGACTGCGGGTATTTGTTTTGCATTCCTGGCTGTGGGCTTTGATCTGGGGCAAATGGTGAGTCATTTCCTCCTAATAAATCTTTGTGGACAGTTTTATCAAGGAATTAGGGTCTGGCTATCTTGATTTGTAGTTTCTTGTTTTGTGTAGGTTTTTGTACCTCGTATTTTTTTCAGTTGCATCAACAATTGAAATATATTTTGCTATCAAACATACAATCAGAGTTGTACAAGTCTTGAAAGAACTCAAAGTTTCCATTCAGATTCTGACCATATTTCACATCTTGGTAATTCCTTTTGGATGCCTGCACTGGTGAAGATCTCATTTTATTTCTCTTTCCAGGTATTTTAGCAAGGCAGACTCAATCTCCCAAATCAAATAAGCCTAATAATTATGGCAAGTTTAGGTTTTTTTTTTTTACAAAACATTGTGCAACTGCTTAAAACTTAAGCGATGATAAAGAGTATGAGATAAAAAGGACTTTGATATTGTTACATCAGAACTTGTGTGAGTGAAGAAAAGAGTATTCCCAGACTAATTGGAGGCAGATTAGCTTAATGGGAGAAGCATGGACCCGGGAATCAGAGTCTTGGTTCAATTCCAGCTCTGCCACCTTCCTGCTTTGTGCCTTAGGCAAATCGGTTTATTCAGTCTGTGCCTCACTCTCCTTCTCCTCTTTAAAATGGAAATGAGATATCTACTCTCCCCACCTATTAGATTGTGAGCACCATGTGGGACAGTTACTGTGTCTAAATTGATTATCTTGCATCCACTGAAGCATTTATTCCAGTATTTGGCACCTCTAAGGTCCCTGATAAATACTATAACTACCTTAATCAAAACCATACCTAATAACAGGCGTGGTTGTATTAGAAAACAGTCTGAATTTTAACTCTTGGGAGAGGTAGTCGGCTAAATTTTCTTGCTTTCATTATAGGAAAATAATCAGAGCACCACTCCTCCAATACATGCATTTTTTTCTTACAGCATTGACCCACTGAGCATGCCTTAGGCTTCCCTCATTGCAGTAACGTTCTCTTTAGATACCTTAGTTGCTCTATTAAAGTTTCATATTTTAAGTATTTGGTTTTTTTTTCTTTTAAGGAGTTTATGGGGATGATTTAACTTGTCAAATTTATTTCTTTTTTGGCAAAGTGAGAGGGTGGCATCTTTCAGAGCAAGGGGGTTGTGTTTACTAACTCTGTTGCATTGTACTCTCCCAAGCCCTTAATACAATGCTGTGCACTGAATAAATACCAAAGATTTATCGATTGTAGTGCAGCCTTGTCTATCTTGCCACCAACCTTTTGCTCACATCCTGCCTTTGGCCTGGAATGTTCTCTCTCTTCATTTCAGACAGACGATCACTCTCCCTACCTTCGAATCCATATTGAAAGCACATCTCCTCCAAGAAGCCTTCCTTGACTAAGCCCTTATTTCCTCCTCTTCCATTGCCTTCTTTATCAACCTTGGACTTTAGATTTGCAGTCTTTATTCACCCCTTTCTCAACCTCACAGTACTTATGTACATATCTGCAATTTGTTTAATGTCTGTCTCCCTCTCTAGATGGTAAGTTTGTAGGCAGGGAATGTGTCTGCCAACTCTATTATATTGTAATAATAATAATAATGATGGTATTTAAGCGCTTACTATGTGCCAAGCACTGTTAAGCGCTGAGCACTGTTCTAAGCACTGAATACTCCCCCAAGTGCTCAATAAGTATAATTGATAGATGTGAGAACATGACCATAAATTTCAATTGTCACCAGAGTGATAGGTGGCACTATTTCACATCCATCCATCTATGTCTCAATCTAGCCCAACTCTGCTTTGTCATTAAGAAAGAGCAAATAGCAATATAACACACATTTCCACTATTAATGTGCTGGGTGATTTATAGAGACATTTGCTTGAATATCCCTAAAGAGTTTACTGCAAAATGAGGACTAATCCAGTGAAATAGAGCAGAAATATCCCAACAAATTATTTAATTCTGAATTCCAAAAATAAGGCACAATTTATATTTTTAAACTAATGTAAGAAAAATAAGCACATCTATCTGGTTAGTTTGATTTTCTCTCTCCCACCATGGCAACAGGAGGCTTAGAGGAACAGTGTGAGGGTTAAATTAAATATTCTTGATTCACTTTTCATTTGTGAACAAAAACCAAATCAGATTGAATAATATTTGCAAGAGAGCTCTTAGGGAACTTGTCTACCAATTCTATTGTATAATACTCTCCCAAATACTTATAACAGTGCTTTGTAAACAGTAAGGACTCAATAAATACTACTGATGGATTAGTGTGAGTTATCCTAAAATGGTGTGTTCATCCTGATTCGTACTTTAATATGAAGGACGTTGTCCAGTCACAGAACCTGACTGAAGGCAACCGGAAACTGCCCCTGGACAACTGCACAATTCACTGTAGGAACAGCTCAGCATAATAGAGCCTGGGCCTGGAAGTCAGAAGGTCATGGGTCTAATCTCCACTCCACTTGTCAGCTAAGTGATCTTGGGCAAATCACTTAACTTCTCTGTATTTACCTCATCTATAACAAGGGGATTTGCTCATATTTATCCCAGTACAGTGTCTGGCACGTAGTAACTGCTTAACAAACACTATTATTATTATGATGGAAGAGAGTCACTGACCCGCAGTAAATAGTTCTGGCATCAAAGGAGCATCATAACTACAGGAAAGCAGTGTATTTCCAAGGAGCTTTGAATAACCTATCACACTGAGACCCTTCTAATTTAAAGAATCCCATTAGGGTTTGAGTAATCTATCATGTTTTAGGAAGCACCCAAAGCCATCACTGAACAACAGGTGTTTGGTGGTTGCTTGCTAATGCCAAGTTATATAAGTGCCATTAAACAGCACAAGGACCAATCCCAGAACCAAAAACAGCTCCTAGAATTTGAGTAGACTCTGAGCACTCTAATTAATCCCCTACCCACTGCTCCAGGACCAAGGAGCATAGTGAAGCCCAGGAGGCTTTTTCTGTAGTCTTCAGATTCACAATAGCAGCATTCTAGAGACCACACTGCAATTTTTCATGGATTTAGCTGCATGCCTTTTGTCCTAACCCTATGTGACTTCCCGTTAACCCAGTATGCTTGCCCCAGAAAGATTTTCACAATCTTGCCAAATGCCATATTCCACAGACTAAAGCCTTAGTTTTGGCCAGGCATCTTGCTGTGTATGCTACTGATTTCAGGTGGACTGTGCAGGGTGGTTCAGAGAAATCACCGTGAATAGAAAACCAACTCATACACCTATCCTACTGATGGGAAAGATATCCCTTCATTGAATAGTATGCCTCACCTACACAATCCACTTCCTTTGCTCCTGTGCACAAACTGCAGAGCGCTGCTGGTGGAAATCTAGATATTAGGCTGACCTCGTCCACTTCACATTCATTCTTGTCTGAATCTTCCCTCTCCTCTGCCTGGTAACATTATTTTTCCATCCTTATTGACTCTTTTACCCATCCTTATTGACTCCTTTACCCATTGCCCTCATCTTTTGTTTCAGATGATTAACTCTCTTCTCAAAGCCCCATCCCCTGCCTCTCCCACCTCTTGCCCCTAATGACCTGGCCACTACTTTTGAGAAAGTCGAAACCCTCAGTAAATGTAATTGTATTAATTACAATCAATAATCTTGACCTCATCTCTCGTCACCAACATGTCATCTGTGTCCTGCCTCTTGTCTGGAACACCCTCCCTCTTATTCTTTAACAGATGATCTTTGTACAGGCATCTTTGTACAAAAATTTCACTACTCTGATTAGGAGTCAGAGGACCTGGATTCTATTCTTGCCTTTCCCACATACCTGCTGTGTGAAATTGGATAAGTTAACTTCTCTGTGCCTGTTACCTCATGTATAAAATGGGAATTAAACACCCCTTCTCCCTCCCTGATCTTCTCTGATGCCCCTAATGGATAGGTACTCTGTCAGAACTAACTGAATTCTATCTACCTCAATGCTAAGTGAAGTATTTGGAATATAGCAAGTGCTAACAAATATCAGGATTGTTATTGTTGTTGTTATTTTTATTACATTATGGAAGAAGGGCAGTTTGCTATTTCCCAGGATTTATCCAATTTTATATTCCCTCACTTTGTCACTTCCAACAAAGCCTGCCTATCCCTGCTGCCCCGGGCAGTTTCCTGAGATGTCTGTTCTTAACTCTGGCCTTGGGCCAGATGCAGTCAGTCTGCCAGATCTGAGACTAGATACTAATGTGACCCAGTTCTCCTTGGCTGGACAACTATCCCCAAACACCTAAATGATAAATATGAACTACATTCAGAAAGAGATTCTTGTAATGAGCAATACAGCCAATGGATTAAAATATGGCACCCGAGCCATCAAGAATACTGAATGACCAATGCTTATAAAATAAACCTGAAAAGTGATTGATTACAACATAGGACTATTGTTACAAGGGACCTCAACTACCTATAATGAGGTCTTTGGCAACATCTTGTGTACCTGGCAACCTTCAGAACTATGGGTATGGCAAAGAGACATCAAGTTCACAACAACTCAGGGATGTGCTTGATGTTCCTATTTTCCTTCAAATGGACAGGTCAATGTAATTGCTCTCAGGTACTTTTAGTTTTCCCACTGTTCTGATTTTTCACATTCAGCTCACAAAGACCACCTGCACATAATTGTTCAGGGCTACTCTCATTTCTTCAACAGCAGTGGTATTAATTTCCAACAAAAGATCATAGTTATATTCATACTAAAGTGAGCATTTAAAATGATTGGCTCTAAGAATACAATTGAAATATTTGAAAGAATTGATTCTTCCATCAGTCAATACAACATTTGGAATCTGGTTTTGTTGCTTGTTTTTTCACATGTACAAAAGCAATTTGTAACCAGGGAGGGAAATGGAGCTTAGGTGCCTGTCTGCATAAACAAACAAATAGCAATAACCTTAGATTTCTGTAAAAAATGTATCCAGTATCCTATGGTGTATTAGTGATGAAGCTGACAAAAGAACTCTTCTGATCACAACTTAAATGATTGGCTTATATTAGTTACTGGAAAGTAAGGAAGAGTGTATTAGAAGTGAGCACACCAATGTGTTGGCTAGTACTCTGCCTACGTACAGAATTAGGAAGTAGCATTATATTTGGTATTAACAATATATGGATGTAGATTAGTGCCTAATTTTGGTTTTTATCAGACTCATTATCACTCCATACCAATATCCCAATCTGAAGTGATTCATAATCATGAACATGCTTCCCTGTGTATGTTTCAAAAAATACTCATCTGCTTATGGTAGATTTTTTCCATCACAGCCTCCAAAGATTTTTGAAAATGACCTTGGGACCTTAGTTGGAATAATTTCTCAATGAATTGGAAGTGTATTGTGACTATCATTTCCAGATTCCTCTTTAAGTCCTTTAACAGGTTACCATAGAATAGGTTACCAGGAATCATATGTACCATAATATCCTGTGGCACTCCAGCAATTATGGAGAGTAAAGGTCAGACAGGATATGTTCAATTTTGATTTAACTGACCATTCCATTAGAACTTTGGCTAATTGCCCTGGTTGGTTGAATTCGCCAGTATCCATTTCTTTTGATGGTAACAAATGACTTTATAAGAACTACGAAAAAGGATGAAGTACTTGTGTTACTCCATGCAATTTTCTCTTTGTGTGTGTATATATGTATGTGTGTGTGTGTGTGTGTGTATATTATTATATATAGAGAGAGTTTCTATAAAAGAAACTATAGAGTTTCTAAAAAGGTTAAACAATGATTTGGCTCCTTGGTGATTTATCTTTGTGTGTGTATATATGTATGTGTGTGTGTGTATATATTATTATATATAGAGAGAGTTTCTATAAAAGAAACTATAGAGTTTCTAAAAAGGTTAAACAATGATTTGGCTCCTTGGTGCTTTATCATCAAGGGAGCAACCAAGTGTGTCCCATTGTCTCTGGCACCTGCAAATTTGGGAAAGAATGAAAAATGCAACTGTCCTTGGGAATAGTACAATTAAAATTAGTTAACAGGGATTTTCCTCACTGAATCTTACCCTGAAGAAAATCCAAGAAAAAATTCCTGGAAGCAAACTTCTTTGCCCAGTCCGGAAAGTTCTTTGTCATTCAGATGTATCAGGGTTCCAACAGTGACTTCATGGGTGATGGGTTTTAGTAATTCCCATCAGATTTTTAAAATTCTAGGGCAGAGGTGAGCTAAATGAGGCCTAATAAGCCATGTGTAAAATGTAAGAGCTCAATTTTATTCTAAGACATTGATATGTTTGCTGAACATAGTAGCCAACAGTTTATACTTGCTACTAAAGATATCCAGTAGAGGTGTGGAAAAACAAATCTCTTGCTAGATTTTCAATAAAGCTAATGATAAAACAGAGGCTCAGAGGCAAGTTCTCTCTTCTGAAGTGCTCTAGCTCTGCATTAATGAATAAGTTATTCATTCAAATCTAAATTAAGTCTTAATTATTCAGTGCAGTAACATTTTTATCTCACTGTACAGTTTTCCTTTTCAATTATTTTATAGGCCACATATTTACATTTAGTTGAATTTCTCTGATTCAGAGTTATTGAAGTTTAGTTAATTTGTTCCTGAGTGTATAGCATTTTACCTGGAATTTCCAACATTTCTTTCATTTTCTCTTTCCCTTCCTTTGTTCACTCAGTGGTATTTTGTAAATGTCTCTTGCATGCAGACCATATCACAGACAGGTGAAAATCAGGAATAAATTGTACATATTCTAGAAGGATAATTATAAATCCATACAACAATATCAAGAGGATGGAAAATGAATGATTTAGAAAATGGAGAATGTAAATTGGCAACATTTTATTTATATTGATGTCTATCTCCCCCACTCTAGACTGAAGTCTATTTTGGGCAGGGAATCCTCCCAAGCACTTAGTACAGTGCTCTGCACACAGCAAGTGATCAATAAATATGACTGAATGCTAGTGGTACTAGTTGGGATGACATGGTCAAAGTTAGGATATGTCTCTTGTGGGTGGTAGCATATCAAATGAGTTTTGGAGATGAAAAAACCTGTGATGGGGTGGTTGGATAGAAAGTTCCATACAGAGCAGAGAACATGAACAGTGGTTTAGAGAATGAAATTTTAAGTTTATGTCACAGGGAATGTGGAACCAGGGGCCTAAAAGTCTGTTTTCAGATGCATAGCTTGTCAATATTCAGAGTCCTGGAAAATAGGCTGTGGTCCATGTTTATAAGGTTGAAAGAAATGAGAAAATTGCTTAATGAGAATCATATAGTGAGCCTTACAAAATTGCTGTTTCCTATATTTCCTCCTTCTTTTGTTTCTGTGTGTGATAGGTCAAATTGAGAGAGTTTGCTCTCTCAGATTTTTAATGATGTGAAACAACAGAAGGAATTATGTCGATAATGGTGGGTGATTTATTACAAACTGCATGGGACCAATTATTCCAATTATGCATTTGTAGGATGATGTACAATCACTGAAGAAAGAATGGAAAATGCATTTATGTAAGACATATAGTGCACCACCCTATCTTTAAGAATACTCTGGCTTATCTAATATCTTGCATAGATTTAGTCTAATTTTCTGCCTCTGCTCTTTGATAGTCCCAGAGGCCAACTGTACACTTATGCACAAGCAGTGATAGCATCAATTTTCAAAAAATTTTAGAATTAATTTTCTGTGACTGAATTATTCTTGACTTGGCTAGCTACCCTGGTGACCTTGTACTCACCACCAGTACCATGTCTTTCAGAATAACCAGCATGTATGGAGGCAGGCCATAGTGCTTCTAAAGTGTTAGAGACTATGCTGTGATGTGTATGAGTGTGTTTGTGGTGAAGGGGGGCTGTGAAATGGCTCCAGTCATTTACCAGGTTAAGGTAGCTACCCAGAACAGTTGGGATGGGGTCAACCAAAACATTCACCCAATCTTCCTTCCTGTAGAACCCCAAGCAGTGACATCTCTTGTCCTCTCCTTCCTCCCACCTTGCCTCTGCCCAGTACAACTCTTTCTAGGTTCCTTTTTCATCTTGCCTACAGTCTGGTGCCAGGTGCCAATGTTAAATTGGACATTTTCTTAACTGGCACATCCTCATTTTCCAGTAGGCAATAGGGCTCAGATTTCTGGCTGCAGTTCTCTTTTCAATTATGTGGTCTAATTCAAAATATAATTGTAGAATCATTGACAGGACCTTAAAAAAATAAAGTTAAGCTGCTGCCATCCAATACTATGCTCAAATTTTCAAAGCAGTTTATTTTTACTTTGATTTATTAAAACTTATTAGAAATTTAATCGCTTTTCTCTTATGTCTGTGTAAAAACAGCCAGAATATAATTAAATTTGTTTAATAGACATGCTTCTGTATTCTAATTATTTGTCACTTATTTAAATGTCACAGAGCATAATGATTTAAAATACTATTGAAATGTCATGTAGCATTTTTGAAATTGTAAAAACCTGTTAACAGAAGTGAATAAAAATGTTGAAAAAATAAAGCTGTAAATATGAACTTAGGATAACATTTGCAATTTTATTTTAGAATTATATGCTCTGCTTTGGAATTTCCCATAATGTTATAGAGATACAAATCAGACCAGCAGCACATTTTGCTGGGGAATTCAGGACTCCAGCCCTCCAGGAGGTTTGAAGAACTTGGGATTTCTTTGCACTTATTTCTGTTTTGTCTTTGTTCCTCCTCTTGCTTCCACTTATTTGTAAATATTATTTCACTGCCTATTTCTAGACTGTTAGCTCAGTGTGGGCAGGGAATGTGTCCACCAACTTTTTTATATTGTTATAGTGTACTGTCCCAAGTGCTTAGTATAGTGTTCTCCACACAGTAAGCACTCAGTAAATATGATTGATTATTTCTCCCATTAGATTTAAAACTCCCTGAAGGCAAGAAAGTTGTTTTTCCCTTGTTATCCCTTCCCAAACTTTTAGTATATGGTTTAGATTCACAAGACACTAAATAAATACAAGAGATTGGTTGATTTATATTTTGCCCTAAAATCGTTATTATAATTTATATTTAAGCTCTTACTAAGTGTCAGCTCTAATTGTTGGGGTAAATTCAAGTTAATCAGGTCGGACACAGTCCCAGTCCTACGTAGAGCTTATAGTCTAAGTAGGAGGGAGAACAGGTAATGAATCCCTCCCTGAGTTTAGATGCAAAGGTCCACAACCTCAAAACTGTGCTCTCTATTAAGTTCTAATTCCTTCTCTATTGTGCCTCTGTATTTCGTGCACTATTCAGCCCCAGCCTTACAGCTGATCCAATAGAAAGAGTAGCAGATAACAGGAGACTGCAGTTTTGTCCCGCTTTTGTATGCTGGGCCTCTGCCATCAGCAGGGAGAGTTTTTGACCGCAGAACTGCCTGGGGCATTCCATGTGTTAAAAATCTAGCAGAAGTTCTTAAATAACAGGCACAGATGCAGCCTCACAGGTTATCATGCCTGGCTTAGCTGTGTGACTGTGGGCAAGTCACTTAACTTCTCTATGCCTCAGTTACCTCATCTGTAAAATGAGGATGAAGACTGTGAGCCCCACGTGGGACAATCAGATTCCCCTGTGTCTACCCCAGTGCTTAGAACAGTGCTCTGCACGTAGTAAGCGCTTAACAAAAATACCAACATTATTATTAGTGGAAAGAGCATGGGCTTGGGAGTCAGAGGACACGGGTTCTAATCCAGGCTCTGCCACTTACCAGCTGTGTGACCTTGGGCAAGGCACTTAATTTCTCTGTGCCTCAGTTACCTCATCTGTAAAATGGGGATGAAGACTGTGAGCCCCACGTGGGACAACCAGATTACCCTGTATCTACCTCAGTGCTTAGAACAGTGCTTGGCACATACTATGCACTTAACAAATACCAACACTATTATTATTATTCTTTGGAAGAACACTGGCGTTATGCTGAGGTGATTTAAGAGCTTACTGTGTGCAGAGCATTCTATTGAGCCTTTGAGAAAGTATAGTATAACAGAGTTGGGACACACATGTCCTGCCCACAACGAACTTACAGTCTAGAGGGAAAGACATAAGTGCTATAATAAGAATAATAATTATGGCATTTAAGCATTCGTGTGCCAAGCACTGGGTTAAATACAAGGTAATCAGGTTGTCCCAAGTGGGGCTCACAGTCTCAATACCTGTTTTGCAGATAGGTTAACTGAGGCACAGAGAAGTTAAGTGACTTGCCCAAGGTCAGACAGCAGACAAGTGGCAGAGCTGGGATTAGAACCCATGACCTCTGACTCCCAAGCCCATGCTCTTGCCACTCGGCCATTTTGGGGCAACACAGAAGGGAGTGGAAGAAGAGAAAAAGAAGGCTAAATCAGGGAAGCCCTCTAGGTGAGGTGCTTTTGATAAAGTTTTGTAGGTGGGGAGAGTGATCATCTGTAGAATATGAAGAAGGAGGGAGTTCTAGGCTAGAGGCAGGATGTTGGAGAGAGATTGGTGGTAAGATAGATGAAAATGACGTACAGTGAGTGGTTAGCATTAAAGGGGCAAAGTGTGTAGGTTGCTTTAAAGCTGATGGTAAGGGGTTTATATTTTATGCAGAGATGGATGGGCAACTTTCTTCCTTTGTGATAATATTTCTTATGTACAGATTAATCCTATTTAAATTTTTCTATGATGTAGCGAACAAATACAACAAACCCAAAATGTAATTGAAGTCAGAGCTGCAGTGGCATATTGCTTTTTTTTCCTTTAATGAGAGTCACGAGAAATCCGGGCAAACTTGCAATTGCTTTACAATATAGACCTTTAACACCATGCTCCTGTTCATATTCACAAACCCCAAGGATACCAAACCTTTATGATATTGAGGCTAAGCTATTTCAGACCTCACTAAACTCTATGTTCCCTTAGAGATAAGCTAAGAAAACTGAATATTGATTTTTTTTTTGGCTCACTCTCTGCTATATTAGGCATCAAATTTTTATGAATATGTTCCTTGAAGTTTAGCGGCCAATACATGAATACAGGATTCAAGAAATATTTGAATGTCTATTATCAGAATGTGAAATAATGATCTGATTTAGTGTAAGTTAAATCACAAAATCTATCATCAGTCCAACAGTACTGACTTCTTTGAGAATGTAATATAATTAGGCTAAGGGTAAACAATTGAAAACATATTTGAGGCAAAATTCTAAATATAATATATATCTGGAATAATTAAGTTTTCAAAAGTCAAAGGAATCTTTATGGATACACATAGTTAACAAAAATAGCACTTCTAAAGATATTACTGCTTCATAACTGATGATAAAGTTAAAAATGAAAAGACTGCTTAAGAATTATTTATAAAATAAGAATTCACCATTATGGTTTCCCTGACATAGATCCTAAATTAGGAATTTAAAATTTGTGGAAAATCAAAATCATTTTTAAGTGCTGTTGCCCATTACAAATGCCCCTCATCAATGAACACAGCACTTATGTGTATATCTATAATGTATTTTAATATCTGCCACCTCCTCTGGAGTGTAAGCTCCATGTGGGCAGGGAAATGTCTACCAACTCTGTACTCTCCAGGGCTTAATACCATAAGAAGTCAATACTATTGATGGTTTATCAATGTATATACATATAAAGTTGTACTTCACATTTGAGAAAGATGCTACTCACAGTTGGCTCCTATAGTGAATGAGAGCTTGGCTAAAAAGAAAAAAAACAGATGGAAGCAACATCCTCTCTCCTATTGTTCACATACAAGAATACACTCATACTGAGCTAATATGTGGGTCCCAAACAAGTCCTGCTGCTTTGAGCCTACCATTTGGTATCTCATTCTCAGAGTATATTGTACTGGAGGAGAGGAAAGATTCCCCTCTCCCTATTGTTGTTTTCTAAGGTGGTCCACCTATTCTCTGCTGTACTCACAGAAACACAAAGCCCCACTTTTCCTCATCTCCCATTCTCTTCTGCCTTGCCCTGAATTAATCCCTTTGCTCTTCCCTCTTCCCCCACCCCCAGACCCACAACAGTTATGTATAAATCTGCTATAATTTTCTTTATTTGTATTGATGTATGTTTATTTGTATTGATATCTGCCTGTTGTCCCCCCCAACCCCCATACACACACACCCCTAAATTGTGAGCTTGTTGTGGGCAGGGATTGTTATATTGTACTTTCCCAAAGACTTAATATAGTTCTTTGCACACAGTAAACACTTAATATGATTGAATATGAATACTGTGATGGTCTCCCAACAGTCTGCTAATATTTCACAATGTTTGAGGAGTGCTTCACTGAATCTTAAAATCTTCTAATCTGTTCTTCCATTTACACTTGCCCTCCTTTTCATTTCTCCATGCGTCAGCTGTTTGGGCATACTGCTACCAACCATTCTCCTACCCTGTCCCATCCAGGGGAGCTGTGTTTCTGTGAGCAGTGCATTAATGTGGATAGGTTGCCTCTGTTCCAGGACCTTTCTTGTTGAAAGTTTTGACCAGACACTGGAGGTTGAGTAAGGTTCATAGGTGATGCTGATGGAACAGCTTTTGAAGCTAGATGTGTTTTCTTTCATAGATCCAGGCCTAAACACCATTTGGATATTGGACACTGCAGCAGATTAATTAATATATTTTTTGTGTGGTATTTAAGAGCTTACTGTGTCATGTACTGCTCTAAGTGCTGGGGTAGGTATAGGTAATTATTAATCCATTTAGTCAGTTTTGTTCATTGAGTGCTTACTGTGTGCAGAGCACTGTACTAAGTGCTTGGGAGAGTACAGTATAACGATAAACAGACATTTCCTGCCTACAAGAAGGGTTCTAATCCCAGCTCCACCATTTGTCTGAAGTGTGACCTTGAGTAAGTCACTTTACCTCTCTATGCCTCAGTTACCTCATCTGTAAAATGGGGTTGAAGACTGTGAGCCCCGTTTGGGACAGGGACTGTGTCTGACCTGATTTGCTTGTATCCATCTGGGCACTTAATACAGTGCCTGGCACATAGTAAGCATGAAACAAATACCACAATTATTATTATTATTATTATTCAAAGGCCATTCTGCTCCTTCATATAATCAGTACATTAATTTATGTCTTTCATCTCATTGTAAACTTTCTGAAAGCAGAGACTGTGCCTTATATTTGCTGGATAGTTTTGAACTGTATAATATGCTTTGCATGACCTGATTGTTGCGCTTAGGCCCAGAACTTGACCCATAGTCAGTGCTTTACAAATAATACATTTATTTGTTACTTTTACTGAATTTATGCTTGGATGTTTTATTGGACCTGTTTCATCAATGTGTCATTTGCTTTTTGTTTTTTTATAATCAGCTAAGAAGTCCTCAAAAAAAAATAGCCCAGATTGTAATAGCGAGTAAAGAGAAATGCAGTTACTATACCAATTATAAATATGCCTGTCTGTGTCAGTGCAATTGACAATTTCATGTCAATCTATTTCAAAACTTGTCAAAATGTTACTACATGCATCACTTTTAAAACAGTCTCTTAGAACAAATCAATCTTAATGATTTTGCTTGTCATTTAATCTCAAATTGTAGACACTGATCTATCATATGGCATTTCTTTTTAGTTTTTTTTTCTTTCCCTTGGTAAGACTTCCTACTGAGGTGATGTGTGCACTCTATTCATAAACAATCCAATTGCAGAGCGCTAAGGTGGTGAGAGAGGAACAGACTGATTTATAGATACTACTGTCTCTTTTCTCATCCCAGGCAATTTAAGGTCCTTGCATTGATTATCGTTACCTCTAACACAGATATTTTCTTTTTCCCTGTATAATATCAGGGTATTTTCCAATCCTATCTTTGCCTCTCAGGTTAAATGAGGTAAATATTCCCAAACTCTAAATAGGACAAAAATCGTTCCCCACATTTTTCCATCACAGAACGCATGTTTACTGAGAGGTAGAATCAAAAGCTGAATCCATAAGTGTAGCCACCACCTTGTCAAAGTTGAGGTCATCGGATATTGCTTCTAACCATACTTTCTACTTTGTAAAAGGAACATGCTTTCATTTGCCTTCTTAATCAATCAATCTTATTGATTGAACACTTAATCTGTGCAGAGCACTGTACTAAGTGCTTGGGAGAGTAAAATAGCACAGAGTTGGTAGACACGTCCTCAGGCCTCATGAAGTTTAGATTCTAGAGGGAGAAGTCTACATCTCATCTCCTCCGTTTTGTACCTCATAATATTCTTACATTCTCAAGTAGGTATTTCCTGGGGTTTGTGGGAGGAACACTGAGCAATTAACAATTTAATATGTGAAGCTAACAACGTTAGTGAAATTGTTAAAGAAGTTGAACATTTGTCATAGGTGAATTTTAGTGAATTACTTGCTCGTGGACAGTCATTGGATCTGAGGAATTCTTTCTAAAATTTTGAGTATTTTGAAAGAGGGATTTAGGTTTTTATGGCTTTGTATCTGCTTTTCATGTGAGTAGCTGTTAGAGCAATAGGGTGAAGCATAAACTGTAATTTAAATACAATCTATAGGTAAGCTGCTCTTTTTCTATTAGGAAAACACATTGCTAGGAATATAAACCACTAGCCAATAGCTTTAAATATCCAAGATTTTATTCATTCATTTATTCAATTGTATTTATTGAGCACTTACATTGTGCAGAGTACTGTACCAAGGGCTTGGTAAGTATAATTCTGCAACAGAGTCAATCCCTACCCAATGGGTTCACAGTCCAGTAGGGGGAATACAGACGACAAAGCAAGTGGACAAAGCAAGTTATCAATTGCATAAATGTAAATAAATAGAATTATAGATATATACACATCAAAATAAATAGAATAATAATGTACATATATACACTTATGCTGTGGGGCAGGGAAGGGAGTAGGGGTGATAGGGAGGGAAGGAGGAGCAGAGGAAAGGGGGTGTCAGTCCGGGAAGGCCTCCTGGAGGAGGCGAGCCCATCTCCCTCTGCTTTACCCATCTCTTCTTCACAATGAGCAGGTCCATCTTCCTCTTTCCTGACCCTTCCCACCAACCCCCCATTCACCCTCATGTCTCCTTTAAACTTAACCTGCCCTCTCTTTCCTCTGGCTTTCAATTCACTCTGTCACTTTGCTTGATTTACTGGATCCCTCTGTGTCTTTCTCCACCCTTCTCTCCTTCATTATCTTTTCCAACACCTTTCTTCTCCATCTCTTGTCTTCTCAAATGTCTTTACAGTATTCCAAACTATCCACACTTCTTCACTTTTCCAGTTAGGTGGATTACCTGATGTCCTCCAAGTTTCCTCCCCTGTATGCCCCCTCTGCATGTTTTCTAGCTTTCTTCTTCATCTCCTTTCCTTCTCTCCCTTCTCTCCCTTCCTCCTCTCCCACAATTCCCACAGTTCCTTCTATTTCTCCTTTTATTTCTCCCACTATCAGTCCCTTCATCATTTCTTAATTCTGCTATTGTAATAATAATACTCAAACTGAATTTGGATAAAGGAGGAAATGACAGAATGGGGCATCTTAAAATATCTGACTATATTTCTGTTATGTTATTTTTGTGGGAACCAGGATATTAGAACATCATCTCTATTTTTTAACACTTTTGCAGTCTTTCCCCTTAATAATGGATGTGGGGAGAACAAGGGAGAGTATGGATTTGTCATCTAAATGATAGGTATGTGTGTTGTAATAATGCTGTGGGATCTTATTGAGCATGTCTAAGCACTTTATAACTCAGAGATGGAAATTCACCCACTAATCTAGAGTGTGAGCATAAGAATAATAATAGTAAGAGAATTAAGTCAACTGTATATATTTCCATTACCCTATTTATTTTGTTAATGAATTGTACATTGCCTCGATTCTATTTAGTTGCCATTGTTTTTACGAGATGTTCTTCCCCTTGACTCTATTTATTGCCATTATTCTTGTCTGTCCATCTCCCCGATTAGACTGTAAGCCCGTCAATCGGCAGGGACTGTCTCCATCTGTTGCCGACTTGTTCATCCCAAGCGCTTAGTACAGTACTCTGCACATAGTAAGCGCTCAATAAATACTATTGAATGAAAGGTTATGTGGCATGACCTGTCAAGTGCTAGAGTAAATACAAAACTATTGGATTAGACAGCCAGTATCCAGGGCAATGAGGAATTTTATCCACCATTTTGCAGATGAAGAAATGTAGGCACAGAAAAGTTAAGTTATTTGCCCAAGGTTGCACTGCAGTAAAAGTGACAGAGCTCATATCTAGTATCTTGATTTGCAGTTCCATCATTTCTTTGCAAGGCTCCGCTATCTCCCCTGTGCCCAAATGGCCAAATTCTATCTGTAAGGATCCTTCCTGCTTTTACCTGTAGTGGTTAGAGGGAAAGTAATTGCTGAGATAGGGGTGGCAGCAGTACAGTTCCAGTGGGATGATTTTGGTGGTTGGCAGTGTCAGCTCCCAACTGTTCCCCCATCCCCTTGTTTTGGTTTAAGAATTCATGTGGCCGCAACAATTTTTATGTCTAAAGAAATAAAGGAAAATCAAGGAGTTGATGGAGCAACATAAGGACTGTGGAGTCTGTTCGCAGCATGACTGAGCCATGGGTGTCCTGCTAATCTTTTCATTTGCACACAATACCAAATGTGAAATATATCAAGGCAGTCGTCTTCTAGTGTGAAGGACCACTCTAGTGATGCTATTTGGGTGAATATGTCAACATTATGGCTCTAGATTAATATAGGCCATATGTAAATTTCAGCATCAGATTATTTTCCTTCATTTTCTTTTCCTCTAAATAAGAGTAGGACACCCTTTCTCTACCATTGAGATTCCAACTACGTCTTATAGATCAAACATAATTTATTCCAGTCGAAAATTTTAGCAGCAGTGTGTCATGGTAATATCTTTCCTTCTGGATTTTTTTTCTAATATTTTATAGGAATTTAGTTTTTATTAAATAATGGGGATAACTCAAATATAAAAACCATCAAAATATAAGAACATTCTATACACATAATTTTAAAGCATACCAAAGTTATTTGCCACCTTTATGAAAAGTAAGACAATTTGTTCGGTTAATCAGGTTATATAGTCAGTTAACTAATGTACCATACTTTATGCCTTAGGAATTTCATTAACAAATTGGAAGCTAGTCCTAACTCATTCACCTCTGCTGCATTTATGAGCCATGAGTTTGCTCCTGCTCAAAAAAACAAGCTGCTTAGCACAGTGCAGTGATTTATGTCACCAGAAATGGTACCTCTTCACCTGATATAACAAGGTGACTCATCTCTCCCTCCTTCCCCATATCCAAGCCCTAAATGCCAAAGGAAACATTAACAAAAGTAAAATCTAGATTCAAATTTATTGGAAAAATGATTAAACATAAGTCAAGATGATAAAATATCCATCTTGTGATCTCAAATGAAACACTAATGAAAATGTATTTTAGATTTACACATTTCATATTTTACCATAACTTAATAAAAAACCTAAATTTAAAAAAAAGGGCCAAATAAAACTGAAGTAATTATGTGGATGTAATGTTATCTGAGGTTTTCAGCCTTAAATCCAGGCCTAAAGAGCCCACCGAGTTACTGAAGGAGCAGGAGCATAGTCAGCTTGTGCTGGATCCTAATGGACTCTAGTTCACCCGTTCTTCACCGCCTCCTAAATCTCAGCCCCCCTATTTCTGTCATTACTCTATTACTACAGCCTCCCTGAAGGCATAGAGACCATCAGGGATGAGTGCACCACCCCTCTCCCAGGGCTGCCTGCAGGAAGCCATTAGCAAAGCACTCCTGCCTGTAGCTCCCGAGATCACCAGTCTCCTTGGCATTTGGAGTTTATCCTCCTGCTCCTACCTCAGGCACCAAGATCTGAGATCACTACAACATTTAATATAGTCTTAACAAAGTAATAATCCAAACAAACCCACTGAGATCACCTTCCCTGGGATAGCCTTGTGAGCAGGAATCATGTCTCCCCCCTCTATTGTATTGTACTGTCCCAAGTACAGTGCCCTGCACAGAGTTAACATTCAATAAATATCACTGATTAGATTGACTGTACTATTTCTTCCTCCAGGCCCCTCTGTACATCCCTGTTCTGTACCTCATGTCTTTCTGCGGGGGTGAGAAACTATATGACGAAGGAGATGAGAACAGTTTGTGGTGCAGGGAAATAGATTTTTAGTCACTTTTAACCCTTGTCGATCATGAATGTTACTGTAGGTGAACCTAATTCACAAGTAAACCATTCATGATACAACCACATTTTCATGACCAGAGTGTAATATGGGGTACACTTAAAGATTGGGTGTCAGGTTCCCGGGGTTCCATAGTAGCTGTCATTTTTACTTGCTGCCACAGGCCAACACCACATCCCAGTGCACCTACATCAACTCAGTCTGTCATCGTTTTAACCTTGTCTCATGAGAAGTAGCATGGTGTAGTGGATAGAGCACAGGCCTGGGAAGCAGAAGGTCTTGGGTTCCACCTCCACCACCTGTTGCTATGACCTGGAAAAAGTCACTGCACTTCTCTGTGTCTCTCATCTATGAAATGGGGATTAAGACTGTGAGCCCCATGTGGGACAGGGACTGTGTCCAACCTGATTTGCTAGTAATAATAATAATGGTGTTTGTTAAACAATTACTATGTGTCAAGCACCCTTCTAAGCGCTGGGGTGAATACAGTCTAATCAAGGTTGGTCAGTCCCTTTCACACACAGGACTCAGTCTTAATCCACCTTTTATGATGAGAACTGAGGCACTTGACTTGCCCAAAGCCACACAGCAGACAAATGGCAGATGCAGTTCCTTCTGACTCCCAGGCCCATGCTTGTTTCCACCGCAGAGCTTAATACAGTGTCTGACCATAGTTAGCACTTAATAAATACCACAATTATTATTATTGTTCTGGCACTCCTGTCTGTTCCCTATCACATGAGTCCCTTGGAGCCCGTACTATGTGTGGCCCTTAAAGATGCAGAGTGGTGGAGATGGACTGGTAGGAGAGAAGATTTGAGAAGGAACCATCCCTGATTTGTCCATTTTAATATCCCTCTCCAGTGTCTTCCTATCCCCACTGACCCATGTCTTTGGGGATTCGGCTTTGGCTGCATGGGACACAAGTACAGATTAATAGCAGGTTAGCTGTGGGGTGAGAAGAGAATAGGCTTACAATCTAGAAGTGGGGGAGAGACAACAAAACAAAAAAATGCAGGCATCAATATAAATAGAATTATAGATATACACATTGTTAATAAAATAAATAGAAATATATATACACACAAGTGCTGTGGGGAGAGGAGAGGGTAGAGCAGAGGGAGGGAGTTGGGGCAATGGGGAGAGGACCAGGGGTAAAGGGAGGATCAGTCTGGGAAGATCTCCTGGAGGAGGTAAGCTTTCAATAGGTCTTTGGAGGAGGGAAGTGTGCTAGTTTGAGGGATGTGAGGAGGGAGGGCATTCCAGGCCAGAGGTAGGAGGTGGGCCAGGGGTCCACAGCAGGACAGACAAGAACAAGACACACTAAAGAGGCTAGCACCAGAGGAGCAGAGTTTGCAGGCTGGAATTCTGTCCCCACATTGGAGGGGTCCAGAAGAGAATTGGAGGAGAGGAATTTAGAACAGCAGGTATAGACAAGGCATCTGTTTTAATGGGAATTATGAATATGAGGCCATGTGGGACAGGGTTGGGGTGAGGACAGTGCCTCTGACCCCCACCTCCTGTCCCTTAACTTGATATCTACCTCAGCAATTAGAACAGTGCTTAACACATAGTAAGTGCTTAATAAGTACTATTATTATCATTATTAACACCATTCTAATCACTAATATTATCTCTTTTTTGTCCCTGATCCATTTCCCACATCATCCCCATAGCCTGGAACTCCCTCCCCATTCAAATATGCAAAACCTCCACTCTTCCCATCTTTAAAGCACTGTTGTCACACCTCCTCCAAGAGGCCTTCCCTGATTAAGCCCTTTTCCCCAGCTCCCTCCCCATGCTGCATTGTGTATGAACTTGGATCTGTGACCTTAGGGAACTTGCTATTTGTCTCAGCCCCACAGTACTTACGTATATATCTTTAAATTGTACATTATAAATTATTTATATTAATGTCTCTCTCCCCCACTGAACTGTAACCTCATTTTGGGCAGGGAATGTGTCTGCTAATTCTGTTGTATTGTACTCTCCCAAGATCTTGGTAAAGTGATGGACACTTCGTTCTCAATAAATATAATTGATGATGATGATGATGATAATGAAAATGCTTGGAAATGTCTGGTTTTAAGATGTTTCAGGACAGTGGGGTAAGAATATGGAGAAAAAAACAAGATTATGATAGAGGTTTCATTTTTAAAATATAAGGCCCGGGGTGAGTTTGAGAGATGCATTTATATCATATTTTGTAGATATTAAAATGTAAGCTCCTTGGTGAGAGGAACCATGCCTATGTTTTATTATCTAACCCAGGAACTCTATGGTCTTTTCCTATATTAAATGACAACTAAATTCATTTTTCTTCTCATATTATTCCTAGACTTATGAGATACCAATGTATCCAAAGAAATAGTAATTCAAAAATTGAATCAAATTTTAATTTCAATTATTTTGTTACTCTAGCATTATTTGAAAAAGAGTAGAGTTTTAGTCTAAAAGAGTGATCAAAGATAATGGTAGCCTAAGACTTTTGAACTATTGACTAATTTTACCTAAGATGTCTGGAAACTTTTACAAAAGAAATTACTTTGAATTTAGGAGAGATTTTGTTTTATAACTAACAATTTTGTGCCAGTTAACATTAAGAAAATATATTCATATTGAGGATTCTAAGATTTTTATTGAAGAAAGAGGAATCACAAGATTTGTTTAATAAGACATCTCATTCTCCAAATCATCATTTGTTTCCAAGATATTGGCTTGGGTTTAAAGATTAATTATATTTGCAGCTGTTCGTAATTCGTTTTTTATTCTGTTAGGAAAAATGTCTCTCCTGAAATGGGAACTAATTAAGCCTACTTGCATAAATGTAATAAGAATAAAAATACTATAATTAAAATAATTGGTTTAAAAAACTCTAGGAATGTTTACCACATAAATAATTTTCAAGATATCCTTTTGAGGTAGATGAAAAACATTCAGTGACTAAATATCAAGGACACAGCATCAGAAAAAGTATCTCTTTCATCAAAGAGATTATTTAGTGTCATTTTTAGGTCTGCAGAATTATAGGAACTTTTGTTTTGCAGATCACTAGAAAAAATCAGAACATCATGAAACTTTTGAGTTGGAAAATCTCATTAGACAAGTCTGTCTTTTTTTTATTAAACTTCAGTGTGGCAATAATCAGTGGTATTTATTGACCACTTACTGTATGCAGAACACTCAGCACTTGGGAGAATACACTAAAGCATCCATTTTTAGTAGGTATTTGCCTCCAATCTTCAGATTGAATTAATTTGAGGGTCGAAACATTTTCTGATTCCCTTAACTAAAACAGGAAGAAATCAAGTATATTTTATCAGGTATATGTTACTCTTGTCCAATTCAGTACAAATGATACCAAAGCCAATATTTATTTTATTGTTTTACAGGTTGAAAAAATAATATAATGTCTATGATGTGGATTTGAGTAGCAGAATACCTGGGCTTACACATAAGCTATATGATCAACCAGAAAGATTGATTAGAATAATATTGCTATTCAATTGCATGTCCTTTTGGCAGTAGGACATACATTTCCTCTCTTAAACATTGATGTCAGGGCAAAACTCTGATATTCCAGATAATACTATTAATGATACTGTTACTACTATTGCAAGACATTTTCAAACCTATATATACTACTGTCAGCAACATTGTCTTCTAACTTCAGGGCAGCCCTCTAATTTATTGTCTTCTAAGATTATCTTTGTGTTAAATAAAATACATCCCTTGAGTCCTGCATATGCTCTATTTTTATCAAAAGAATTCAAAATCAAAATATGCTCTATTTTTATCAAAACAATTCAGAACTCAATTAAATATCAGGAGTAAAACTACATTACTTTCCTGAATTGCATCAGAGAGGTTCCACAGTAATATGGGATTTCAATACCTGTTCTCCCATTTCTACTGTGATCCCCATGTGGAACAGAGACTTTATCTGACCCAAATATCTTGTATGTATGCCAGTGCTTAGTATAGTACTTGACCTGTAGTAAGTGACCATAAGTACCATAAGTTTATCATTCTTAGATGATAAACCTGAGAAAATGCTTATTTAGATATTTTAAAAAATAGAAAGATTCATGTTTTATCTGATTGTCATTGCATTCATACCCTGCCATTGTGACTAATTACTCTATTTGTCAGTTTTTACATTCTTCCAGATGTGCCAATTTTCTTTTAATAATAGTAATGATGGTATTTAAGTGCTTACTATGTGCCAAGCACTGTTCTAATCACTGGGGTGGAATCAAGGTAGTCGGGTTGTCCCACATGGGGCTCACAGTCTTAATCCTCATTTTACAGATGAGGTAACTGATACAGATGAGGTAACTGAGGCACAGAGAAGTGAAGTGACTTGCCCAAGGTCAAACAGCAGACAAGTGGCAGAGTTGGTATTAGAACCCATGACCTCTGACTCCCAGGTCTGAGCTCTTTCCACTAAGCCACGCTGTTTTTTTCCTTGGTGCACCAAATTAATAGCATGACAGAATGGCAGTCATCATCAGTGCTGTTTTTTGAGTGCTTACTGCATGCAGAGTAGTGTACTAAGTACTTCGGAGACCACAGTACAACTGAGTTGGTAGACACATTCACTGTGCACAACAGACAGTGACAGAGGGGGTCAGTTAAGTAAAATGTGGACTAAGTGAGGTTATTGTGCCCTTGCAGTTGCATTTTAGAATTACAATTTATGACATGAACTACCTCCAATAACCAGCTTTGGCTCATCACACAAAATCCTCACTAGGGCAAAAAACAAACCATACTTTCTTCAACCCAGCTATAGTATAAAACAAACACTTTATCATTTATATTGCACAATTCCAAAGAAAACAGTGATAACTTTTCATGAATTTGCATATATTGGTATTTTATGAAATTAATGTTCATAGGTTGCACATTGAATTACTTCAGTAAGATGAAACAGTGCTGATTGTGCTACATAGAATACTTGCTGCTATGTACTTAGTTTCTAGCAATAGAATTCTTTGTGTGTCCACAGAGATTACGTATCATACTAAATCCTTTCAATTAGCTAAAAGAAAAGTACTGTTGTTGAATTTAATGAAGTGATTGTTCCTTTAGAAATGTGAATGTAAGATAAAAATGTGTAACAAATGTGACTCTTCAATTCGTGGGTAACACTGAATCATGCACTTACGCATGCAAATTTCTTTCAGATATTTCTGTAGGAAAATCATATCACTGGGCTCTGATTTTTTCATCACTTGAATCAGGCTTTAACCCTTCCCTGCTCCAATTTCAGCTGCATAGACTTCATTGTCATTCCTTGTCCTCTAAGTGAAAGAGGAACAAAGACATTTGCAAACTATATCACATGGAATTGGGGTGGTTTTTTGTTTTTGTTTTTTTAGTGTGTTTCTCTTGGAAAAATAACATATAGTACTCACTGAGCATTTCCTGTGTGGAGAGCACTGTAAAAAATGATTGAGAGAGTACAGTGTCCTGAATGTTTTCAAAGATGGTAGAAAGCAAGATACACTGTATCCACTGAAAGAGGTGGCTAAGACAGTGAGTGAAGTGCTTTTTTCCTGGAGTTAGCTGGATAGCTGAAAGGATTGTTTTAATCAGGCAGCTTCTGGCATCCTTGAGTTATCTGCAGAAATAATCCTAAAGTTCTGAAATACCAAGTTGAAAGTATAATCAAGGAACTATGTGGCATTTTTCGATGGACTAAATGTTGGTGGACAATGCCACACATATAGGGTTAGCATAAGGCCTGTTTAGCGACTTTATGAAGATGGTATTTGGGGTGGAGCGGTTAGAGACCAGAATGCTTGATGAGGTTGAGGATGGGTGCCTTAAGAATAGATAAAATGAGTTAAATTATGTTGATTTGGAATATAGATTACACACCACTGGGGCAAGACCAATCAGTAAGTGCCTGGAGGAGAAGTTGGCTTCTCTAAGGTTTGATAGAATTTTCGGGCAATCAGTTGTATTCACTAAGTGCTTACTGTGTATAGAGCACTTGGGAGAGTACAATATAGCTGAGTTGTTATGAGCCTTCTTTTTTCTTCCTTCTACATCATCTATGCACTTGGATCTATACCCTTTGGACATTTGGTATTGACTCCATCCTCATCCCCATAACACTTAAGTGTATCTATCAGTTATATTAATGTATAGCTTCCCCCTCCATGTTGTAAGCTCACTGTGGGCATGGAATGTATCCACCGAACTCTATTGATTTGTACTCTCCAAGCACTTAGCATGGTGCTCTGCATGTACTAAGCTCTCAAATACCACTGATTAAAGGAGCTCACAGTCTAGAGAGGAGCTCACTGTCAGATGGCCAGATGCCTAATGGTTAGCGGCTAACTCTAACCTTAATGGTGAATTATGGCTAAATATATAAGAAATGGAGATGTGGAATGTAGGCAGTGACCTGTGGATGGGTCCTCAGTGGGGAAGAAAGGAATAAGCACTCAATAAATATGAATGAATGAATAAAAGGAGCACCTTGAGGATTGACGGACCTTGTCTGGATGAAAGAAGCACTCAAAAAATACCATTAATTGACTGAAATGAGATTATCTCCATCCAAATAAGAGGACAGCAAGTCAAGGAACTGCAGTCCAGAAAGAGTTCGGTTGAACCCACCTCCTGGATACAGACACTGGCCCAGAATGCCCAGGATTGAAGTTAAAAGTGGGACATTCCACCTCAGGGGCAGAACCAGGGAGGAAAAGTGAGATGTAGGAGAGGTTTAAAGAACTAATCATTTTATACACTTTGTTCCAGTGGATGGGATTATCAACCTGCATGCCAATTTTTGTTGCCATATATTTGTATTTGGGCATCCTGGCATGTTGCTTGGGTAAATTCTTCCGACTTGAGACTATAAGCTCCATGTGGGACTGTGTCCAACGTCATTGTCTTGCATCTACCCCAACACTTAGTACAGTGCCTGGCACAGAGTAAGGGTTAAACAAGTGCCATGTTGAAAAACAAAACTCTACTGGTGTGACTAGTCAGGCCCTGGCCAGACTGACTCTATGACAGATGCCATTAGCTCTGAATAAGCAAACTATATACTTCCTGCCATCAACCCAAGAACTAGATTCTGAAAGCCCACCAGGTCACTAACCCTGGAAGGCTGGTGATGGGCAGTAAGTAGCTGTGGACTCCTTTAGGTCGCTGACCCTGGGGGGCTGGCTTTTAGAAACTTCCGATGGATCTTGACACAGGTCACCCTCTCCCCTGCCAAATAAGGCTACAGAGGGAAGAGGATCGAGAAGCAGTAGGGTATATCTAGCGAGGTCTCCATAAACTCTTTGTAGTAGTTGGGAGCTTTGTTACAACGACACTGTTAGTCACCTGTACCCACAGTTGGGGATGCTTACTCGCAGACCCTGTGTGGTACTGAGTGACCAGTCAGACCTTCATTCTGGAGCAAAGAGGAGTTGCCTATTGAAGAGGATCTGCTGCCCAGATCATTTTTCACAAAAACATTCTAGACACGTCACCCCGCTCCATAAACTTCGGAGAGATTCCATAGTAATATGGGATTTCAGTACCTGTTCTCCCATTTCTCCCTCCTTTCATTCATTCAGTTGTATTTATTGAGAGGAAGGTCAGCTGCCAGATGATTTGAAAGGTAGCCTATGCCAGGGTAGTTTGAAAGGTAACCCATTCTGGGTTATTTGAAAGGTAGCCTCTGGAGACAACTGATGTTTTCTTCCCAGTTCCACCAGGTGTTTGGTGTTGGGGACCATGCTGGCCTGTGAACTAATTGCTTAGTAGCATAGGATTAGCATGCTTGTGAGTGAGAAGCATTTGTGGGTGGGAGCTAGGTGCTTCGCTACATACAAATAATGCATAAGTGTATTCTTCTCAATTGGGAAACATTTGTGGGGCAGGAGTGAGGGGCTTCACCACGTGTGAGTCTAAATAAGGGTATTTCTGCTGGGAAGTTCAATTTGCCATGTGGAATAAATCTTACTTGGATCTGCCTTTCTGAGTCTGGTTTCTCTCTCTCACCATGCCAATCCTCAA
Organism: Ornithorhynchus anatinus; assembly: GCF_004115215.2. Taxonomy (NCBI): domain Eukaryota; kingdom Metazoa; phylum Chordata; class Mammalia; order Monotremata; family Ornithorhynchidae; genus Ornithorhynchus; species Ornithorhynchus anatinus. The sequence goes on along the minus strand of NC_041737.1, from coordinate 26,408,154 downwards.
ACCGGTCCCTGAGGAATGGGTGACAACTGGGTGACAAGGGTCAGGACTCTTGCAGGATCTTTTTCAGGGACTCGCATTTGTGGGTGGTGGTTGTTGGCAACAGATCATGGAAAATCTGCACTTTGGAGCTATGGATAATCTTGGAACAGCTTTTAGAAAAGATATCCCTGTGATCTCAGTGTTTCATTGATGGTAAGTGCTGCTATATACAAGTATACAGTATATAGGTTCCAGTAATATCTTCCTTCTCCTCTAGACTTGTAGGTCCTTGTGGGCTTGTATTGTGTCAAACAAGTCTATTGATTTCTTCCAAATACACAGTACAGTGCTCTGCATACAGGAAACACTCAAATACTGTTGATTGACTGTTAGGACCTCTACTTTTGCTGCTGCTAATGATGATGGTGGTGATTATTTTATTTTTCTATGATTATTTAATGACATGTACTGTATTTTCAATTATTCAAAATGAAACTGTTTAGCTATGCTAAGAAAAAGTCTCAATTCTGAATTCCCCATAAAAGCAAAAGTAACTCTGAGGAAGAAATAACCTTATGAGAAAAATAACAGACATGAAACACCATCCCAGATGCCCAAAAGGCCACTCTATTTCCACTAGAACAAATTAAAGAATCAAATGTCGAGTGCCTAGAGGAGGGTGTTCAATAGTTCTTAAAAACCTAGACCTCAACAACCTTCACTTTTTTCTTAAACATACTTTCTTCTGGGTTTGAAGATGACTGCTTATGATGGGATATTTTTCAACTCTTGCCAAAGTGTTCTATAAAACCATTGTGGGATTGAAAATTCTGAATCATTATTGACGGTGCTTTTCACATTGTGTGCCTATAAAACTTGCCCTTTGCAGGATAGTTTCATTGGTTCCTCTTACTGCCTGATGCTGATTTTGTTTCTCCCTCTCACTAACATTCTCTTCCCAATGCCTACATTCTGAGAAATCTTCTCCTTCAGGCAAATACTTCACTCTTGAGAAACTTCTCTTTGCAGTGCACTTTCCAAAATGCTACTCAGGTGATTTCTGAAGCTATGTGCACCTTGCTGATTTACACTAAACAAGAAGTAAATATAAACACCCTTTAATCCTCCTGCACCCAAAGGGATAGGGATGTGGGACAGGATAAGGAACAAAGAACCTGGTAATCATAGCTGAAAATTGTTTCCAGACAGTAAAAATGTAGTTAAGCACTTACTATGTGCCAGGCACAGCATCGAGTGCTGGGATAGATACAAGATAATCAGGTTAGATACAGTCCATGGTAAAATGGGGATTAAGACTATTACCCCTATGTGGGTTGTGGACTTGTGTCCAACATGATTAGTTTGAAATTACCCCAGTGCTTAATACAGTACCTGGCACACACAAAAAAATCACATATTTAAATGTGACTGACCCTTCCTTCTGCTTTATATAATCTAAACACAGAAAGATTGATCCTTGATGCACAAATGGGCTTGTCCCAGACCGACTGGTCTCTTTTTATAAGCCTGCCTCATAGTATCCTAAACTTCATGAAGCTGAGTTGAGGAGGCCAACCTGCTCCCAGTTGCTATCTGCCAGGCAAGTAGGCCTAGTCTAGTACTCTCCTGTTACTCATTGATTGAAACTGCTTCACTCTGTCTTTAAATAATTTATTTCACAGTCCTAAGATTGAGTGCCTCTTTCAGTTTACGTATAGTAACTGTTTGCATATTCTGCTTTATCATTCTCTGTACATATTTTCCCCAGTGGAGCTGTGTTTCATGAGGATTCTTTTAAAGCTAGTGAGAAAATAGCATTCCAGCACTTCTGTCGGTTACCTTGTCTGGCCATTAAAGTTCACAGAACAAAACTTCTGAAAAAAACTGAGTGAATTCTCTGTAAAAGGAACAGGTGTGACAGCTGTGTCTTAGAAGGTTGAGCACCAAACAGCCTGCACTTGTCATTTCCTATCTCAACTACACACTAGCGTGGCTTAGTGGAAAGAGCACGGACTTGGGAGTCAAAGGTCATGGGTTCTAATCCCACATCCTTCACTTGTCGGCTGTATGATTTGGGGCAAGTCATTTAACTTCTTTGTGCCTCAGTTACCTCATCTGTAAAATGGGGATTAAGACTCTGAGCCCCATGTGGCACAACCTGATTACCTTGTATCTACCCCAGCACTTAGATTAGTGCTTGGCACAAAGTGCTTAACCAATACCAGCATTATTATTATTAAGCTTATTGTGTAAGCACTCGATAAATGTCATTGATAGAACCAATGGGATTTAGTGACAGATTGATTATGTGAGTTGAATGAGAGAGTTGATGAGGATAATACCAATGTTATGGGGTTTATGAAATGGGGAGAGTAATGGTATTGTGCTTAGTGATGGGGAAGGACAGGGTTTGGGTGGGAAGATGAGTTCTGTTTTGGACACATTTAAGTTTGAGATATTCTAAAGGCAGGAGAAAATATGAAATTGCAGAGGAGACAGGGCTAGAAACGTAAATTAGGGAATCATCTGCATAGATATGGTAGTTGAAGCCATGGGAGTGAATGAGGTCCCCAAAGGAGTGGGTGAAGATGGAGAGTAGGAGAGGCCCAGAACTGATCCTTACAGGACTTCCACAGTTAGAGTGTGGGAGTAGAGGAGCAGCCTGCAAGAGAGATTGCAAAGAAATGGCCAGAGATGGGGGGGAATAACCCAGGAGAGGACAGTGGATTAGAGCAGAATAGGAAAATAGGTCTCGAATGCATCGCTATGGACTCCATCGAGACATCTCTCCCAGAATGCGTCACCTCCCTCTGCAGTTGTTTTGGTAGCATATTCATAGAGCTTTCCTGGTAAAACCATGCAAGTGCCTTCTTCTGCACAGTAAACCTGAGTCTCCACCCTCGACTCTCTCCTATGCTGCTGCTGCCCAGCCCAGGTGAGTTTTGACTTGTAGCAGATTGCCTTACATTCCTTCCAAGCCAGGAATGGTATGGCTATGCCTCTGCTTGACTTGTTCTCCCATAGCTGAGACTGGTAAAGTACTGGAAGCTTTCCAGGTGCGATCCTGATTAAAGGAGAGTTGTGTTTAACCCCCCCCAAAAATAAGCCAAAGTGGAGTGATATGACTTCAGCCCCATGTTTTGATGAAATAGCTTCTGTGGTCAGAACTACAGAATATAGGGAGACTGTGGCTGTGTAAGGAGCATGGGAAAGGGTCATCATTGCCCCTCGTTCTCCCCTATCCTGCCACTGTCTAGTTTGGTCCCAGAGCAGTGGTAGGCTTGGCAGATTATTGGCAGAAAAGTGGTCAGCTTGGTCATATGTGTAAAACTATTGTTAATAAAGAACAAAAGACATTTATAGATTCTGCATTGTCAGGAGAAGATGGGACATAGAGAAACTGAAGGTTGATTGGAGACAGGAAGAATGGGAAAGGGGGAATATTAGAGTTAGCCTAATCAATGCGCCTCCCACTGCCCACCTCTTTCTCATGTCCTCCCTTCTCCCTGGAACTCCTTGCCCCTTCACATCCAGCAGTCCTTTGCTCTTCCCATCTTCAAAGTCCTTTTTGAAATCACTTCTCCTCCAGGAGGCCTCCCATGATTAATCTTTCCTGTTTATCACCTCCACAATTGTGAATGTTTCACTTCTGCATCAACTCATCATGTAAATCTTCTCAAACTCTCATAGGACTTATGAACTTATATGCTATTACTCATTACTTAACTCATTAATCAAATCAATTACATACTTTGATTACTTATTGTGTGCACTGTACTTACTGTGAGCACTGTACTAAGCACTTGGGAGAGTACAGTATGACAGAGTTAGTAGATGTGTTCCTTTTCCACAAGGAACTTACACTCTGAGATGTGTTCCTGTACATAACCTTCTTTTCCTTCTTCCTCCTCCCTCTAATATATTTTATTGTTTGTCTCTCCTGCCAGGTTGTAAGCTCCATTAGCACAGGCTTGGGTGCCAGAGGTCGTGGGTTCTAATCTCAGATGTTCCACCTTTCAGCTGTTTATAATGTCAAAGTTACAGTCCTAAGAGACAGGAAGGATGGCAGTGCTTTCTGCAGTGATGGGAAAGTCAGAGGAGGACAGGGTTTGGATGCAGAGATTGAGTTTTGTTTTGGACATGTTGAGTGGACATAGTAAGACCATATCCTATGTGGGAGCAGTCAAGAAAGACTTTAATGGATTGAATCTTGATAGTGTTGATCTGTCTTGGCAAGAGTTGTTAGGGAAATCAACCTATGTCTAAGGGATGATATGCATAATAGCATAATGGATGGAAAGGATAATGTTGGCTTGATAATTTACCATTATGCATTAGAGTGTATACTGCTTCATTCCCACATATAAATGAAGTGGGAGAAAATCAATAACTCTCATGGATCATATTGAAGATGTTTAAGTATATTATTATATCCCAGGTGCAGCACAGCAATTGCCCTCATTTCTTGGAGTCCTTCACTATACTCTTGGTGTCCAGATGATTTTGTTAGAATTAATGTTGCTGTGAGATTTTCTTTAAGGTGGTACCCATAATTAAAGTGTATCTATTTCTTGTGTTGGTTTATGTTAAAATGTACTTCATTCAAAATCACTTGACTACTGGTATATTAGACACTCTATATAGAGAGGATAGAGGATTGCATTTTAGACATATCCAATTTAACTAATCGTATCCTAATTCTTTTATAAAACTGGGATAACTTTCTCCTAATAAGTGATAAACATTTCTTGCCACATTAAGTACCCATATTGATTCAGATAGTTCTAGAAATCCATCTTAATTGTTCTGTGGTTACCATAAACTAATTAATTTTATGTGTTTAATGAATTGTATGTGGTTGGGCTTGGGAGATGAAGTAAAGTACCTGGACTGTTTAAGCATGCCTGTGAGAACTATACAAAAAGATATTCTGTCCCATGCCCACCAATCTGCAAGCAAAATTCAGGCTTTCTTACTGTATACTTCAAGTCTGAGTTGAAACCCATTCTGTTTCCATCTCCAGATTATCCTTTGAGCCAAGCAGACTTGACTGACATGAGAGGTAAATCTTCTTGCAGGGACTGACTCCAAGAACACTAATCCCTTTGAGGCCCACCCCGATCACTTGTGTCATGGTCTGGGACCAAATGTGGCAGCTGGAGGGGCAGATTTTCTGAAATGACTGCTCTGTTAAACAATTTGGGATTGGCTAGCTCACCTAGGTTTAAAGACGTTAGCCTAGCCAATTCCAGGGGTCAGAAGGAGAGGTAAAATAAAGGACACATGAGTCAATTCTCTTTCACTTTTTTCTTTCTGCTTCAAAATTTCAGAGGTACTGGGGTTGGGGCCAAAGACAGTCATGCAAAAGGCCTAAACTGAACAAGAAAAGATAAATGGATGTTTTAAATTCTGAGATTACCGAGTTTAAAGGTTAACAATGGACAATGGTTTGTTCATGGTGAAATCAATCAGTCAATCGGGTAAATCAATCCGTGCTTTTATTGAGCCCTTACTTTTATACAGAGTATTGCATCAAGTTCTTGGAGAGTACAACACAATAGAGTTGGCAGACTTAGTTCATTCAACAATAGATTAAGTGAAGGATTGTAATTAAGAAGATTGTAATTAACATTTTTAAGAAATAGTGAAACAAAACTCAGATGATGTGGCTTATCTGTGACATATAGCCTTCCAAAATGATGAGACACTTTCAAGGCAGAGACTTCAAGATAATCTTAGCACTAAGGAACAAGGTAACAAATATTAAGTGTAGCAAGATGTAATCAAAGTATGTACCTGATGTGGTTTCACATTGGTCACTTCAGACTTACTCCCAAGCAATCAATGGAGACTTACTACCAAGCAATCAATGGTAGTGATTGAAAACTTTGTGTGCAGACCACTCTAGTAAGTGCCTGGGAGGGTACCTCCTATTTTTCTTCACTGATTTCCTGTTACAACCCCACATACTCATTTTGTTCCTTTAACACCAACTTACTCACTGTACCTCAGTCTTTTCTAACTCATCACTGACCCACATCCTGCCTATGGTCTGGAACTGCCTTACTTTTCTAATTTGGAAGATTATCAGTCTCCCCTCCTTTAAAGCCTTATTAAAAATTGTGTCTCCTCCCAGATGCCTTCCACAACTAAGCCCTTGTATCCTACTCATTCTCCCTTTCTGGGTCACCCTTATTTATTGTCAACCCCTCAACACTCATGTTCATATCTATAATTTTTTGACTGTGGGTTCCTTGTGGGCAGGGAATATGCATGCCTACCAACTCTGTTAAATTATATTCTCCCAAGCCCTTAATACAGTGTTTGGAACACAGCAAATGTTCAATAAGTTTATGATTGATTGAGCTTACAATCTACTAGCACTCTGATAAACTCCTACCTTCAGTGGCATCATTTTCATATCTCTAAGTGCAGCTTGATTTTGTCTGAAGGTATGTTAACATTTTTTTTTGAGAAATAAAAGAATTTATGTAAGCTTTTTCCTCAACACTTAAAATGAAGACCCCATCAAATATGAAACAAGTAAATCAAATATTTTGTAAACATTTTCCGCAACTCATCTAAATAAACTGTTACATTTTCAGTTTCTTTTTAATTTTGAAATTGCTGAACACTTAACTTGGATAACTTGGATAAAAGACAAAATGTGCTTAAGCTGTCTGCAGTCTCTATTTACAGAGTAAGAAATTATAGACTGAGGTTTGAACTCTAAGAATTAAGTTAAAAACCAATTGGAGCTTTATATTTTTAAATATATGAATGAAGAAAGTAAGTGAAGTATTAAGCTTATGGAAAGATATCTGTGTCAAAACTCCTAAGGGCAAGTACTTTAGTGAAAAATTGTAAAATCTTTAAGACACCAATGTTTTGTGTTATGGATCAAGAAACTGCCACTATAATGCTAGTAGTTGGCTCCTTTACTTTTAAAAAATCATCTACCGAGCATGCTGAGCTATGCTTTCTTCAAAGGAATGAAATGAATGCAGAAAAAAAGGAGTCATGTAAAATTCTTCATCACTTACAATTACGACAGTTTGAGAGCATTCCATATTCATACACATTTTTCTCTTTTTAGTTGGCCCTAGAAGATTCAGCGTAGAGAGAGTGAGGTCAGGCGTACTCAATCATTAAATTTCCCACTAGGAGCTTTTTGATTAAGCCTTCCTTTTCTGAGCAGAATTGCCGGAAAGAAGGGTGTGTGGGTGTATGAGTTTATGTATGTCTCTGTGGTCTTAGCAATTCCAAAGCACTCAGGTCAACAAACTGTTCTGCTTTGTATTCATGTTTCTTTTCGCCTGAGTGCTTTTTAATAGCAAACCTCAGATTTTGATATGGTGAGGTTTTGATTACTTTATTTTAGTAATTCTGGCTTGGGATACAACAGATTTTTTTTGTACATGTTTTTTTCACTGTGCTTTTTCCTCAGTTTACAAGGCTAGTGTAAGACCGATGAACATGTTTTGTAAAAGGTAATGGGAAATAAATGAGTTCTAAACACAACATTGTTTAGGAAATAGCCTAGTGCTTGGCTTTCAGTTTAATCAATCATATTTATTGAGCATCTACTATGAGCAGCACTTTACTACTCGCTTGGTAGAGTACAGTACAACAGAGTTAGTAGGCACAAGTCCTGCCTTGAAGAAACTTACAGTCTAGTTGGGGAGAGACATTTTTAAAGCAAATTACAGAAAATAGTTTATAAGTTATTTATAAATACATATAAAAAAGTTGTTATTGTAAAGTGAATTACCAAAATCATTAGAATGATGATTGGATTTATGGAAACAAGCTGTATGGAGTATGGTCTCCACAAATATAGGCAAGGTAACCCTTCTGTGCCCCTTAAGGAGATGTAAATAAAAGTTTCACTAGCTGCAGGGAAGTGAATTTACTTTAAATGAATCAATCATTGTATTTATTGAATGCTTACTGGGTGCAGAACTCTGTACTAAGCTCTTGAGAGAGGACACTATAACAGAGTTGGTAGACATATTCCCTAAATGAGAAATCTAACTCTAGTAGAGAAGAATATATGGACTAGGGAGAAAAGATGTTTTGCTCTGTTAAGGAATATTCTCTATATTTGCTTTTCTCCTGGCTTTAGCAAAAAAGTAATAGCTATTTATTACCATTATTATTATCATTGGTTAAGCACTTACTATGTGCCAAGCACTCTTATAAGCTCTGGGCTAGATGTCAGGTTTTTTTGGGTGGGATGGGGAGGTATTTGTTGAGCACTTACTGTGTGCCAAGCACTGTTCTAAACACTGGGGCATATACAAGGTTATCAGGTTGGACACAGTCACTGTCTGCATGGGGCTTACAGTCTAGTTGGAGGGAGTAGAATTTAATCCCCATTTTGGATGAGTAAACTGAGACACAGAGAAGGTAAGTGACATGCCCTAGGTCACAGAGAAGACAAGTAGCAGAGATGGGATTACACTCCTCTGACTCCCAAGCCACCATTAAGTAAAAGTAAAGTAAAATAGACTCCTAACACCATTCAGGCATGGTTTACCAAATGAATAATGGCATAATGCTGTCTGAGCCTATTGAGATTTCAGACATGTTCAGTTCAGTGACTACAGATTAACGTTATCCATTCTCCCTACTGCTGTCTCACAGTGCAGGCTTCTGAGAATTGGGGTCTGTACCAGAGAAGTGGTACTTCATAAATAAGATGCCTAAGTATAAATCAACCACACTAGAGCAAAAACATAGCATACCTTTCCTCTTTAGCTAGTGGTGCCTGAGAAATGTTCATCCCAAATTGCAAAGGCCAGAAAAGATGCACTGCTTATTTTCCTGAGCACAGTGCTCAAATGTGCAAGTGCTTTTCAATACACCACTTACAACCATGGAAACAATGCCAAATCCTGCAACATTGTCTTCAAACCTAATTTATTCAATCTTATTTATTGAGCACTTACTATGTTCAGAGCACTGTACTAAGCACTTGGAAAGTACAATTTGGTAACAGAGACAATCCCTACACAAAAATGGGCTCACAATATAGACGAGGGAGACAGACAGGTATCAATAGCATCAAAAGTAGATAAATAGAATTATAGATATATACACAACATTAATAAAATAGAGTAATAAATATTTCAAATATACACAAGTTCTGTGGGGCAAGGAAGGGGGTAGAGCAGAATGAGGGAGTAGGGGCAATGGGGAGGGAAGGAGGAGCAGAGGAAAAGTGGGGCTCAGTCTGGGAAGGCCTCCTGAAAGAGGTGAGCTCTCAGGGCCTCGAAGAGAGGAAGAGAGCTGGTTTAACCATCAGCTTTAAAGCCATCAATCATCTTGGTCCCTACTAACTTCACTCCTCTCCCACTGCACTCTTCTCTTCTCTAATGCCAATCTACTCACTGTACCTCAATCTCTTTTACCTTGCTGCTGCCCTCTCATCCATGTCCTGCCACAGGCCTGAAACGCCGTCCCTCTTCATGTCCAACAGACTTTCCCTGCCTTCAAAACCTTATGGAAGATACAGCTCCTCTAAGAGGCTTACCTTGACTAAGCCTCCATTTCCATTCCTTCTATTCCTTGTGGGATCACCCTTGCACTTGGATTTGCTCCTTTTTTTTTTAATCCCTCCCTTTGCCCCACAGAACTTATGTTTATATCTGTAATTTATATTAATGTCTGTCTCCCTGTCTGGTCTGTAAGCTTATTCTAGGAAGGGAACATGCCTACCAATTCTGTCCCATGCTCTGCATACCGTAAGTGGTCAATAAATGCAATTGATTGATAGCAATTCTACATTTTTGTAGAGGTGCCTTTCTAAGTGCAGATAGTTCTTTTTTTGGTAGGTTTTTTTTTTCAATTGTATTTAGTGTTCTTATGTTCCAGGCACTCTACTAAGCACTGGAGTAGATACAAGCTATTCATGGCAGACACAATGTCCCACATGAGGCTCAGAGTCTTACTCCCCATTTTACAGATGAGATAAATGAGGCATAGAGAAGTTAAGTGTCCTGCCCAAGGTCACACAGCAGATTAGTGGTTGAGCTAGGATTAGAACCCAAGTCCTCTAACTCCCAGGCCCGTGCTTTATCGATGCTGCTTCTTGAGTTCAAAGTATGATTCCAAGGAAAGATGGAGTGAGCCTGTAGTTTGTTTTGTTTTTTGCAGTTGGGAATAACAGTCCTATTTGATCTGGCTAAGAAATCAATGAGTGAATTAATGTCTTAAAATGGGAATTTTCTCTTCATTCCAATGAAAATATTAAAGGCTAGAGACACCAAATTTTAGAGAGTACCCTCTAGAAAATTCCCAGGACACTTCTTCGCATTGTAATATTCCATAGTGTCAAAATGTGATGGGGCAGGTGGAGGATAGGGAAAATTGAACAGGTTTCACACTGAAGAACATTGTAAAGTATAAATTGACAAGCAGTAAAAATGGAAATTGTTAATCATTTATCCCTGAATGATGGATGATTCTCTGAAATTCTAGTATTATTTCAAATTAGTCATGAAAAATGTCTCTGTAGCTCAAAGATTTAAGGAAAGGGACATAGAAATATGAGCACTCTGGGAGTAATGTAGCCCAAGCACCTGATTTTGAGTTCTAAATAACCTCGCTTAAGCTGGAGTTGTAGCAATGCTGGGTAGCTGAAGAAAAATGGTTCGTGGAAGGGATAATTAGCTAGTCATTTGTGATCTTTCTTGGACTGATTTTCAAGCATCGTCGATTCTAGATCACCTCTTCCCTCTGAGGATCACATTTCCCTTTTGGAATGTCACATCATGCATTTTGCACAAACAAGTGCTTATGTATCTTTTAGAAGATGACTCCTTAATCATCCCAAAGTGCTTGTATTTATTAAGCACTTATTTTATTTGGGAACATTTTGGGAAAGAGGTTGACCAAGCAATTTAAGCCCTCCTTTTCTGCTACTGGTTTTGCACACCCCAGCTAGCCCGGCCTAAGCCCCTACAGCTCTAATTCCCCAGTCGCTTACTTCCTGCATCACCCTGCACCCGCCTCTGCAGCTTGAATGCAGCAAAACCTTGTCTCCACCACCACCATTGCCCTTGCAGACCTCATCTGGCCAGCCCTCTTGCTCTTTCTGTGGGCCCATGAAAACAGTTCAAGTGGCAAATGCATCATTTCCTCTATCTGTAATTGTTTGTTTTTAATGTCTGTTTCCCTATCTAGATTATAAGCTTCTTATGGGCAGGAATCCTATCTACCATCTCGTTTGTATTGTACCCATCTGCCAAGTGCATAATACAGTGTTGTTCATACAGTAGGAAATTAATAAATATTGATTGATTAACTCACTTGGTGAAGGTGAAAACTTCTCATCGACGTAATTGCATGTCCTTTCATTGAACAGAATTTCTTCTGGCATATGAATTTGAAATGTACAAAATTGATATTTTTATGAGAAGCAGCGTGGCTCAGTGGAAAAGAGCACGGGCTTTGGAGTCGGAGGTCATGGGTTCAAACCCCGGCTCTGCCACTTATCAGCTGTGTGACTTTGGGCAAGTCACTTCACTTCTCGGTGCCTAAGTTACCTCATCTGTAAAATGGGGATTAAGACTGTGAGCCCCACGTGGGACAACCTGATTCCCCTGTGTCTACCCCAGCGCTTAGAACAGTGCTCGGCACATAGTAAGCGCTTAACAAATACCAACATTATTATGAATTTTGAAAGGGCTAAGAAGCAGTCTAGCATAGTAGATAAAGCTTGGGCCTGGGAGTCGGAAGAACCTGGTTTGTGTGAACTTGGGTAAGTCATTTAACTTCTCTGTGCCACAGTTCCCTCATGTATAAAATGACAAGACTGTAAGCCCTATTTGGGTCAGGGACTACATCCAACACATTTGTCTTGTATCTACCTTAGTGTTTAGAACAGTGCTTGGCACATAGTAATCACTGAAATACTATTATAGGTGACCCTAATGTGTGTGGATAAAATTTATGTGATTTCTATCCATATAGTCTGATATCTGCAAGCAGAGTTAATGGTTTATTATTGGAATGCTAATAGAAGATACATGGTGTTTCATAGCATTTAAACCACTTAGGGGAGCTCTAACCTAAGAAAAGAATAAACAATGTTATAAATAGGAGGCACTAGGAGCCTTTTTTGCCTAAAAATAAAAGACATCTACCCAGTTGTATTTTGCTCCAGTTACACTTTTTTTTTTTTACCTCTCAGATATTGTTGTCTGAAGATTATATAAGTCAAACTCAAAGTAATTTGCAGTATGCAGTAAAAGGCCAGTTAAATGCCAGCTAAGCACTGTAGCATTCCACATTAGCATAGAATTACCCAGCAATAAGCTGAAAATTTTACTTCAAAAGCAATTGTTCTTTAATGAACATGACTGGAAATTCAAGTGTTCTTAAGTTTCCTGGCTTCAGGAACAGAGGAAAAGAAGTGTCCATAAATTGTATAATGATGAAGAAAATGAGCAACTCTAGCAGAGCATTTTTACTTGCCTTGGTCTGATGAAATTGTCTCTTAAATATATGAATATTTGATCTGCATGTTTGTCTTAGACTTGGTTGATCATTTCATAAATGTAACTGTTTTGGAATTTTTTGTAATGTGACTTGTACTCTTCAAGTGAAAAAGTCATAAAATTTATATATGAACTCTACCCCAGGATAAATTTTACAATGTTATGCAAGTTGATGATCCTCTCTTGTCATTAGAAATAATCACTGTATTGGTGACATCACATAATTGTGGAGTTATAATATTCCATAAATGCCATATTTTATCTTCTATGTAACAAGGCAGCAGGGCCTCATCCAGTGAGTTGCAAAAATTAATATTCTACTGATCTCTAGGCTTAAGAACCAAATGTAATAAAGGCTAGTGGTTAAAAATAACTCTAACTCTGCCAAAATATGTGGGCAGGTGAAGTAGTTATTTTTGCATTGGCATTCAACATTCCCAGGCAAGCAAACATAGCCAAACTGGCTCTGAAAAACCTAGTGGTAAATTATTGCATGAAGTTTTGGCAGAGAGAAGACTTGAGGAACAGAAGCTGAAATGAGCTATCTGCTTTTAGCTGACGGCTGCATTTCTAATTCTACCTTCCATGGCTTTGGTTGCATTTCAGATCTGTTCTCTATTCTGGCTTAGTACTAGAGAGGGAGAGAAAGAAATGTCTATGTATCCATCTATTTAGTTTAGATACACACCTAACTCATTTTGTCTTTCAACTAGTGGCCTAGTTCCCTATCCATCATATATCTATCATATATCTATCTATCCATAGAGATGGGTTTTAAAGAGTATTTATTGTACAGGTTGAAAATTCATAAATTCTGAATGTCAGTTGTGGAGGTCATCTCTAACTCAGGTTCCTAACAATATATCTGAGATGGTTAGATTTGTCTGCATAAATCTAAGTTTTGTATATATTTTATTGAAATCTTCTTAGTATTTTAGCCACAGACCTGAAATAATTCAAATGTACCCTATCTTAGCCAAATCTTTGCAGTTTATGTATTTAGAAATGTATAGTTTCATCTTCAACTCACATTTATATCCCTTAGATAATAATTACAGATTCCCTGAGGATAGGAAACAGATATATGCCAAAATTAATAAGGTCAATCTGTTTTTAGCATTTTCCTTAATGAGTTTCTGAATCTACCTTACATAATATCTTTATAGTGGTTGCCTCCAGAATTGTGGTTGGGTGTTTTAATGTTTACTTCTATTCTCTTCTCAATACTTATACAGATATGCCAATGTATCCTTGCAGGCAAAAGAGAATTCAATATTTTTCTGTATCCTCCATGTGATGGAAGTGTATTTAAAACAGAGAATAAGTATATCAGTCAATAAATCAATGGAATTTATTGAGCATTTATTGTATGTTGAGCACTGTACTAAGTGCTTGGGAGAGTATAGTACAATTGAGTTGGTAGACATGATCGCCTACCCACAAAAAGCATGCAGTCTAGATGGGGAAATAGACAAAATAAATTACAGATAGGGGGAATAGAGTATCAAGATATGCACCCAAGAGCTCTGGGGTTGGGTGGCTAGAGTGAATATCAAATGGATACGGATCTAAGCCGAAGCTGACACAGAAAGGAGAACAGATAGGGGAAGTGAAGTCTTGGTCAAGGAAAGGTTTCTTAGGTTTGTAAGATGGGGAAACTGTGGGTCTATCACATATGAAGTGGATAAGAGTTCTTCGTGAAAATAGTATTTTAATTCAGTTGTATTATACTCTTGTATTATGTTCAATCCTATTTATTAAACCCTAACTTTGTTCAGAGCACTATACTAAATGCTTGGAAAGTACAGTTCAGCAATAGAGAGAGATAATCCCTGTCCACAGTGGATTTACAGTCTAAAAGAAGGGAGACAGACATCAGAACAAGTAAACAGGCATCAATATAAATAGAATTATAGATATATAAACATCAATATAAATAGAATTATAGCTATGTGCATTTATATACAAATGCCATAGGGTGTAGGGGGATGGTATAGCAAAGGTAGTGAATCAGGGTGATGCGGAGGGGAGGAAGAACTGAAGAAAGATACTTACTACAGAGCTCTACACGTAGTAAGCACTCAGTGAATAGCATTGGTTGATTCTGCAGTTATTTTCTTTCAAAAATGGGTCAACCAGTTGAGTTTCATGAATCCTCACTTATTTCAAGTTTTGATGATTCAGTGATTGATCCAGAGATTGCCATGTGAATACAATATCTGAGAAACAAACAGGACATTAACAGGATATTAACATTAACAAAAGATTGAATTAGTGTAGTGACATATCTTTTCATTTTGATTCATCTTCCAAAGAAGAAATTAAACCCATATACACAGTCATTTAAGGGTTTGAAAATAAAGTGTGACAAGTGGCTAATTGGCTATTTCCTTAAACTTTAAAAAAAAAACAAACCTCTTTAATATAGGATAAGCCTCATGGTAGTCTTAAGTTTCAATTTAGATGTATAATTTCACTCCAAGACAAGTCATCTGTTACAGAAAAAGCTTTGTCACAAAAGACATTATGAATGCTACTTAAATGGGCAAGTTTATATGCATCTTACACTTTAATATCTTTTTAACATTTGATCTCGTTGATCACAGTGGCCTCTTTGACTAGTTGGAGAATCAGTCCAAAGTCAAATGTAATGATATGAAGCCACTGGTACTACACACAAATACAGGCAGTTTTCAGCAATGAATATGGTATCTCCCTTTGTTTTCAAAGGGATCGATTTTTCATCTTAGGTTTATTTACCTAGTAGCACCTTCCATGTCGTTATTTGCAAGAAGCCATAGATTGTATGACAAAGAATAAAGTTGTCAAAAGATTGATATCAGTTATTTAATAATAAATGATAATTGTGGTATTTAAGTGCTTACTATATGTCAAGCACTGTAACAAATGTTGGGCTAGATACAGGTCCCACATTGGGCTCAAGAGCTCAGTAGAATGATGATGGTATTTGTTAAGTGCTTATATTTGTTAAGTGCTTACTTTATGCCAGGCACTGTACTCAGCACTGAGAGAGAACAGGTATTGAATCCCCATTTTGCAGATGATTTGCCATGGTCACAAAAGAGACAAGTGGTGGAACTGGAATTAGAATTTACGTCTTCTGACTCCCAGGCCTGTCCTCTTTTTATTAGACCACACACTGTCCAGTATACAATCATTTGGATGTTTTAGATAACAGTGAAAATACTAGATAGAACAATTCCTGATAAATCTTCACCCTTGTAGAGGCAACTTTCATTCTGCTGTCCATGGTCAGCAGAAACCATGCTGGTTTGTGGTGGAATGGGAGGAAAATGGGGAGAAAGGGACTGCCTGAAGATTTCTACAGTTTGTTTTTAGTACATCAATCTTGCCCTGAAAGGCAGTTGTTTGAGAGAAGGAAATTGAGTCTTTGAGGAAATCTGTCCAATTAACATTACATTTTGAAAACCCAAGTTCCCCTTCCCTAGGTTTTCTTTCATTCAGGCATCTTGGTGATGAGGCCATTGTTGACCAATAGCAAATAATGGTTTCTTCAATAGGGCATCCATTTTCTTCAAGATAAAGGAGAAGTCATAATTCAAATCAGCAGATATATCAAATGGATTGTAGGTTTGGATTGCAAGTGCTGAAGCATTTAAATTCAAGTTTTCAGTCTTCTTTTAAAAGTATGATGCAATCATTCAAAGTTTCCAAAGTTTCAAATTTTCCATCTATAAAATTCTACACAATTATTATTGTGGTATTTGTTAAGCACTTACTATGTGCTAGCCATTATACTAAGTTCTGGGGTAGATACAAGAGGTAGGGGTAGGTCGAACACAATGCGTCACTCACATAGGTCTCACAGTCTTAATCTCTATTTTATAGATGAGGTAACTAAGGCACAGAGAATGTAAGTGACTTGTCCAAAGTTACACAGCAGACAGGTGGTGGATCTGAGTTTAGAACCCAAGTCCTCTGACTCCCAAGCCCATGCTCTTTCCACTAGGCCTTGCTGCTTTTTGAAACTGGAATAGTAGATTAATGTGTGTTTTTTCAAACTCATTTTATTGTCACTTTGTACTTCATCTCCATGACTGACAAGTGTGTGGAAGGGATTGTTAGTATGCTATTCACTTGCTATTCTTATGTATTAATATGGAATTCCTGCACTTGCTGGATAGTGACGGAGTAAGTGTGGACTCAGTATCACAGTACTGGGTTAGAGGTTCTAATTCATTCTATTTGTCATCCACCTTAGGGGAAAGAGCACAGGACTATGAGTCAGAGAACCTGGATTCTGATGCCAGCTCTACAAATCTGCTGTGTGACCTTGGGAAAGTCACTTCATTCATTCAGTAGTATTTTTTGAGGGCTTATTGTGTGCAGAGCACTGTATTATGCACTTGGGAGAATACATATGAGGAGCAGCCTGGTTTAGTAGCAAGAGCACGGGCTTGGGAATCAGAGGATGGGCGTTGTAATCCTGCCTCCGCCACTTGTTTGCTGTGTGACCCTGGCAAGCCACTTAACTTCTGTGTGCCTCAGTTACCTCATCTGTAAAATGGGGATTAAGACTGTGAGCCCCATGTGGGACAACCCAATTTTACTTGTATCTACCCCAGGGCTTAGAACAGTGCTTGGCATATAGTAAGTGCTTAATAAATACTATATTCATTATTGATTATTATTATTACAGTACATGAAGAAACAGACACATTCCTTTAACTTCTTTGGCCTTAGTTCTCTAACTGCAAAATAGGTATTTAATACTTGTTCTCCCTTATCCTTAGACTATGAGCCCCTATGGGACCTGGTTATCTTGTATCTACATTAGTCCTTAGTACTGTTCTTGGCACATAGTGAGCGCTTACCAAATACCATATTTATTCTCCTAAACTATAAGCTCCATGTAGGCAAGGAACGTTTCTACCTCATCTGTTATAGTGTACTCTTCCAAGTATTTAGTTCATTCATTGGTATTTATTGAGTGCTTACTGTGTACAGAGCACTGTACTAAGCACTTGGAAAGTACAATTTGGCAACAGATAGAAAATCCCAACAACAGGCTCACAGTTCAGAGCTCTGCACACAGTGTCTAATAATATGATAGGCTGATTGAATTAGAGATATTTCCTAATTGTTGGTGATAGAGGGATACTTACTAGGATACAGCTGGTCTGTAGACAGTTTGAGGTTTCAAATCTACACAGAAATAGCATACTGGTGAGGCTGCTCTGCACTCAGAAGTTATTTCACTGCCCACATATGACCCACTCTGATGCTTCTAATCTTTTCTCACTATGCTGTATCTAGCCGCACCAAGCACAATTGTCCATTTTTTGTGTGTGGTTTCTGTATTTTGTTTGCTTCATTTGTTTGCTTGTTTGCTGTACTAATAAAGGAACCATTTCATTTTCAAGGTCCCTGCTAGTGCCTACTCCTGCTCTGGAGGGATAATGAGAGTTCTGCTCCACAGTGCTCTGACTGGAGGCATTAAAGCTGACTCCACATTGAGCTATTGCTGAGTTCCCATAATTCCTGGTTTCATGGAGACTCAGTGCTACGTCTGTGCTAGTGACTGTGTCCCTCCATCAGGGCAATGGGGCTTCTTCTCCATGGGGCCCAGAATAGAGATGGCAAATCTGGATTGGTATCAGGTGGCAATTGAAATAGACTTGTGAAAATGTGCAACTGAAAATGTCAGGGGAATAATACATTATTAATGGAAAAGTCGAAACAAAATAGATCTGTTTACATTCAAAAAAAACCTTTTCATTGCTTACAAAGGGGTTGAATAGGGGGCATGGTAGGTTCATAGAAAGAGAAAGGAAGAGCAAATGTAAATCAAGTTGAAATATAGAACAGCCACACACAGAAATCATATTACTGACTTGCTTTGAGATTTATACTCAACTTGCCGCACTCAATTTCTGTAGAGGTGCCTTACTATTTAGCTGACCCAGCGGTCTGACTTCAAAACCAGGACAACTAAAATAGAAGCATCACCAAACTGCAGTATATATCATAGTCCTTTGCACCCAAAGGTGATGGCGTGGATGTTTTCCCTCTGTTAGAAATCATGCACATTTGGTTTATATGGATGACTAAACCATCCATAATTTCTTCCCTGACCTTCTGGGTCCCCGGGGTATAAAGAGCAGCCAGCTGGCAGAGTTCTCTATGTAATTTCTAGCATTAATGTAATTTACTTTTGCAAACACCAATAGGAACAGGCAATTCCCTATTTTCTGAAAGCACCTACTTTTGTTCAGTGCTTTTGCTATGCTGTGATATTTAATATTTTTTGAAAAATAGGTAGGACACTGTATTCCCATAAATTTTAGAATCAATCAATTGTATTTACTAAGTGCATACCTTGTGCAGAGGACTGTACTTCGTACAGTCCTAAGTGCCTGGGACAGTACATTAAAATACAATTGAAGAGGTGGATTTTGATGCTCATTAATAACTAGCATTCATTTAGCCATATTTATTGAGCACTTACTGTGAGCAGAGTGCTGTACTAAGCACTTGGGAGAGTAAAATACAACAATAAACAGAGCCTGCCCACACGACCTAATAGTCTAGAGGGAAGCAGCCTGGTGTAGTGGATAGAGCACTGGCCTGGGATTCAAAAGGTCATGGGTTCTAGGTCATGGGTTCTAAGCCCTGTTCCACCACTTATCTGCTCTGAGGTGTTGGGAGAGTCACTTAACTTCTCTATGCCTCAGTTACCTTATCTGTAAAATGGGGATTAAGACTGTGAACCCCATTGGGGACAGGGACGGTATCCAACCCAATTTGCTTGTATCCACCCCAGCGCTTAGTACAGTGCCTGACACATAGTAAGTGCTTAACGAATACCTCGTTGTTGTTGTTGTTGCTGCTGTTATTATTATTTAGTAACATTTAATATATGTGAAACTCTACTAAGTTCTATGGAGATTTTAGTAACAGTGATTCAGATATGATATTTGACCCATAAAGGGTTTTTGCAATCCCTAGGGGAAGAGGAAAAACCCTACAGCAAAAAATATTGGGCTAAATTCAGTCGTGCAAATTCCTCAGTCACCCTGCACCCAGGGCTGTCTTTGGCCCCAGTAGTGAAAACTTTTCCAAAGTTGTGAATTCTGTAGAGAGAGGTAGGTTTCTGTCCTGACATGTTCCTCTGGGTGCAGGACATGGCTCCCATTGTATGGTGTGGAGAGACAATGGATCCCCGAGCCAAAAGATGCTCCCTTGCTACCACTGCTCCTTGGTGCTGAAGGGGTTCATGATTAGGTCGTGTGTGTTTTCTTCCTATCTTTCACTTAAGTGGGGATGTGTCTCCCACAATTTCAGGATGGAGGGTAGAACTCCTCTAGCATCCACCCTCATACACCCTGAAGTGCTGGAGTCGAGGTGTTTGAGATGAGCAATCCTTGTCAGAACTGACACTGAACCTTCAATGCAATCAGCTAGTCAGATGATTGTATGGAAAAATTTGGCTGTTTGACTAATGATTGAAGTATCCATATACTTAAAGATCAATTTATCAAGTGTTCACTTCTTTTACACTTCTTACATCAATAATGCCAATCACATTCCTTATGAAAGTCCAAACCCTAATCTATGCCTTAAACCCTAACCCTACCTTAATTGCAACCTTAGTCCTGACATTAACACTTCAGATTATTGATAAATTGATTTTTGGAAGTTTTTGCCTTTGGAATGTGTTGACAATTGGATTTGAATTACACCAGGTCATGAGAATTCTAGGCTTTTTTTCCTGTTTATCACTCTGGGATTTTATAAACAGATGGTAGAATTGTGATAGCTGTGATAAATCGTGAAAGAATTGTGATAAATTCTACTATGCCTGTTTAGTGTTTGCGTAGCTCCTTCAAGTCAAACGTATTCAATTATTTATTCTCAAATATATGCCAATCTTCTAATTCCTGGAACCCTACCTTCCCCAAACTGGATTTCTAGACCCCATTTTCTTAAATCTTTTTTTTCCTTCCTGTGTGATCTCAATGGCAAATTCTCCTTTCTTCAGACACTGAGCATAAGCACTCAATAAATATTGAGATATGTCTTCCCTATACCTTCTACCTGCATAGGTATTTTACTTGGGTTGAAAGAAGGGCTATCCTACCATTAGCATACCATATAAATGTTCACATTTTCACCTTTAGCCCTTTTCAGTAGGATAAGGCTATCAGCTTTCCTGGAAAAGTTATAATAGGAGATGGATTAGTAAAGGACTTCTTTACTGTTCCCTAGCTGTATTTCTTTTTGAACAGAATGTGAGTTTTTACTGAAGCCGAAGTGAGAAAAAATATATTTCTTACGTTAACTCCATTTATGATGCTTAGCAGTGGAAGCCCTATGTCTGCATGATACAGTCCCACCAAAATGTTAATCTGTATAACCAGTTATCAGAAAATCCGTGTTGGCTTCAATTATTTGTTTTTATTCTGAAGTGTTAAACATCATCAATTTCAAGACAGTTACCTTTAAACATAATGATGGTAGTAAGAGTTTGGCTAATTCTGAGTTATGCTAATTTAAGAAGATACTTAACCTGAATGAACCTATCTACTGGAATGGATAAGGCCTTAGTGTACCTTAAAAATACCTAATGTTCAACTACTTTTTCATGTAAGTGTCTCCTGCTTTTTATATGAATGAGATGTATACACACCTTGGTGATTTAATTATATCTTACAAACCATCTCTGGGAAAATTAATGAATGACAGAGGAATATTGTGATTTCAGACTTTATACTTGATTAGTGATGTTGGTAAAAGTTCAACAAATAGCTATTGTAATGAATTTACCTGACAAATACTGTTCATTTGGTGGACTTCTATTTGAAAAAGAAATCTGAGGATAAAGTTTTTAACCTTGGGATTCTCTTACCTCAGATGATATAGCATGCATTTTGTTCTGAAGGTTTTATAACAGCTCTTAACCTAGAATTATTTTTGGAATTATATGTAGCATAATCCACTTAGGTTCTAAACTTTCCTTTTGGGAAAGCAGATTAAAGTCTTGATAGATTCACAGATGAAATATGTTGTGACCTCATTTTGTCCTGCAATAAGCATATTTCTGTTTATTGGCCATTACCTTTGAGGAAATATTTTTAGCCTTTTAGAAGTAAAGATTGATTTGAAAGTTTGAGGAATGAGCATCTTGTTCCTGTAGTCATTCATATGTGTCTGACAGACACAAGGTGGAACAAAGGTCAATGGAGTGTCTAAGAGATCAAGAATGGAAGTCAAAAAGGAAGAGGAAGATGACAAAAAAGAGAGGGTCATTTGAGGAGAGTTAGAGAGTAAGATAAAATGAAGCCATTAGAAATGGGCAGTCAGTCCATGGCCAGTTTATATTATCATCCTTATAGGAAAACTGGGTTTCACTCTATTTGAAGTTGTGAAGTTGCTGACAAGGATGAAATAACAAGTGGGTGGGCGATTTTAGGTCTGTCTTTTAAGATATGATTACATTATTTCTCCATTAGTCAACTCTATCTCTATGGGTCAACTACACTGTTAGCTTCCTGGAGATGTAAGTGTGCTTTCTTTGCAGTGAATCAAAGCCCTATAGTCAGGAAAAAAAAGTTAATCGTATTCCACATGGAATTAAATCAAATTTGATGAAGATCAGTTTTCTGTAGACACTGGGAATTGTCTTTTCTACTCAAATGCACTAGCAGAACAACAGAGCAGCTGCTATGATACTTAATGTATCAAGGAACCTTTTGTTCTACCATTAAATGAGTCACAGACTCTATCACTTTCAGATGATAACATTAAATCTTGAAACAAAAATGCTTACTGCCTTGCAATAGCAATAAAAAACACATTTATCCTGAACCAGTACGTTTATTATACTGTAACGAACAAGACTATAAAGTAGAGTTCAGTGGAGATTTCAAAAGTCTGCTGTAGTTGAACAAAGTGTATCTGTGTTTTAAACTGGAATTTCAGCACCCAAATAAGCAAGTTACCAAAAGCCTGGGATTTGTATTTTATCATTTACCATGCTCCTGTTACTTCTCAAGCTCTGTCTTCTGGAATTGAACAGAAAGGAGTTGATCCCTTCCATTGTCATGCTTCTTGAATTATTTTAGAACCTAGACACAATCCTAGACACAAATTAGGCAACTTTTTTTCCCTCGTAACAGGGAAAATGCCAATTCTTGTCATAAAGCATACTGATTCTGGAACATAACCACCACCATCACCCACTGACAACAACCATTCCCAACACAATGAATCAACCAGCCAAAAATGACACTTATGGGATCTGAGTAATCAAATGCTTTAGTTACCTTAATTGCTCCATTCTCCTCTTGACTACTGTTGGATGAACTCAGCCAGTGCCAAATGAAGTGTCTTTACTATTTCAGTGGAAGTTAGAGGCCACGTTAAATTGCTATTCTAATTACAGTACTCATTGAAAAGCTATCACATTTTCCACGTAAAACTTTAAAAAATAAATTCAGTTGAAATGCATTTTCTTTGTCTTGGTCTGATTGCTCTCTAGAAATTAAAGCCAAACCAACTGTAATATAAATGGTATGTACAGCGAATCCTGATGAAACGAGGGACACCACACTGTTCTATCCTGGCTCTCCTCCTACCTCTCTGGCTGCTCATTATCTTTCACAGGATCCTCCTCTGCCTCCCTACCTGTAACTGTGACAGTTCCTCAAAGTTCAGTTCTGGGAACCCCTCTATTTTCCATCTACACTCATTCTCTTCAGAATTCATTCATTCCCATGGCTTCAACTACCACTTGTATGCAGATGATTCCCAAATTTACCTCTCCAAAACGTCTCTTCATCTCTGCAGTTTCACATTTCCTCCTGCCTTCAAGACATCTCTACTTGGATGTCCCACAGACACCTCAAAGTTAACATGTCCAAAAAAGAACTCCATCTTCCCACCCAAACACTGTTCTCCTCCTGATTATCCCATCACCGTAGATAGCACCACCATTCTGTCTCTCAAGCCAGTAACCTTGACATTATCCTTGACTCGTCTCTCTCTGTCATTCAACCCACATATTCAATTTATCACTAAATCCTGTCAATTCAACCTTCTCAACATTGCTAAAATCCACCCTTTTCTTCTCATCTAAACAGCTACCATGTTGACTCAAGAATTTATCTTATCACACCCTGTTTACTACATCTGCCTCCTTGCTGACCTCCCTGCCTCCTGTCTCTCCCCAGCCTAGTTCACACTTCCCTCTACTACCTGGATCATTTTTTCTACAAAACCATCAGTCCCATGTTTCTCCACTCCTCAAGAACCTCCTTATATATTGGCTTTAAAGCAGTCAATTACCTTGACCACTTTTACTTTACCTCATTACTCTCCTGCTATAACCCAATCTGCACAATTAACTCTTCTAATGTCAACCTACTCACTGTACCTCAATCTCATCCATCTTGCTGCTGACATCTCACCTGCTGACATGCTGACCCTGCCTGTAGCCTAGAATGTCTGTCCTCTTCATATCTGAAAATTAATCTTCCCATCTTCAAAGCCTTATTGAAGGCACATCTCCAACAGGTCTTCCCTGATTAAGCTCTCATTTCCTCTTCTCCCACTCCCTTCTGTGTTGCCCTTGCACTTGGATTTGCCCCATTTATTCACGCCTCGCTCAGCCCCATGACACTTATGTACATATCTGTAATTTATTTATATTAATGTCTGTCTCTTATTTAGACTGTAGGATCCTTGTGATCAGGGAACATGTCTACCATCTCTGTTGTACTCTAACAAATGTTTAGTATAGTGCATTGCACACCATAAGCGCTCATAAATACAATTGAGTGATTAGACAAAGCAGAGTAAGGGATTCTGAAGGTATGGGAAAGACAATAAAATAGGAATGGGAATTAGGAGTGATAAAGGTGAACAGAAGAAGGAAAGAGAGAGAGCTGCAAATGATGCAGTAGAGAGAAGAGGAGAGGGGGCCATATTCTTAGTTCCTTGCAAGTTGTTTGTGGCTTTCCGCTAGTTAACCCTAATGCCCAACACATTTGCCGTGCTTCTTTAATGTACCAGCAAAAGCATTGATACTTCAACTAGTTTAGATTTAATTTTAAGCATTCCAGATGTCATTTCAAGAACTCTGCTATGGTCTGGGTGATTTGAGGGAGAAGGGCTTTCTGTCAGGTGACATGGTGAGCAATGGGCTTGAAAGTGGGAGTGGCGAGAGCAAAGGCTAGGGATCAAGGGGGCTTGCTTGGAAGAAGCTTAAAGCTTTTCTTTGGTCTGGGTCCTGCACTGTAGTCTGCCCTGCAATTTGTGTTAGTAGAATAGAAAACTGAAATGTATATAGGTTGAAGCTGCAGGAAGAGGAAGCCCATAGAATGGAGGTGATCTGAAACTGTTTGCTGGTTGTAGTCTCAAGGAGTTTATGCGGCAGTCCAAGAGAGTTGTATATATAAGAGAAAAGATTTTCAAATTTTAAGATCGTGCTTCTCAAAGGCTTAGTTGACTGATTTCCCTAATATGGCATATGGGAATCCTCAAATAAGTTGATTTCTACTAGAAAAGATACTGGATAATAAGGGGTCAATGTATCTATGCAACAGTTCAAAGAGAAGAATGTTTCCATTCCTTTATCTTACTCATGTTTTATATTTCCCTATTCTAGACTGTAAGCCCACTGTAGGCAGGGATTGTCTCTCTTTATTACTGAATTGTACTTCCTGAGTACTTAGTGCAGTGCTCTGCACACAGTAAGCACTCAATAAATATGATTGAATGAGTGAATGATTTTGTTTTGAACTCCTTTGTAAAAGATAAAATCTGCAGTAATAGGTCTAATAGCAGGATTTGTTTCTTAGATATCTATCCTTTGAAAAGCTCTCTACTTTCTCCTATCTTACTGAGTTCCATTTACTTAACCTCTTTCAGTGAGCCTAGTGAGCCGAAATTTTTGAGATAGTGTCTCTTGGCAAATAACACAGAATTGCAGCTACTAAAATGGAAGCTCAGGTGTGTTAAAATGAAACTGGTGGTTTAGGCAAGCAACTTAATGTAGTGTATTAGTACATCTTTGAATTGAGTGACCTTGCCTACTTATCAGGATGAAAACTGTCAATGCTCACTGCATAGTGCCATCATTACAAAATACACATTACCAACTGTGTTTTGCATTGAATTTAACTCCCAATTAAGTGCATAATGACTTCAAATCATTATTGTCAGTGCAAATACACCATGAGAGCATATGTCTATCAAATCAGATGTCCTCAAGCAGCTGGATTCAGGTGAATATCTAATCAATATACGCAAAGCTTTTGCTTTGATGGAGTTATAAGCAGGGATTCATGGGGCCTAAGATCAAATGGACATCTGGGATTTCAGAGACCCACCCATTCCATTATAAGTGATTATTAAGAAGTACCTCAAGTGGTATCTGCACCGTCATGGCTGGTACCACTACCACAGATGCTTCCACTGCTCTTTTCTTTCTCCCACCTTCACTTCTCATCCCTCACTGTGGTCTACTGCTGCCTCTGCCCTCTTCCACTTCCATGGTGCCTCCACAGGCATCTCCCAGCTACTAGGGAGTTTCAAACCACTGCTGCCGCAGATGCCACCAAAAAAATGGAGACTGGAGCTGTCTCCAGGGACACTCCTAGATCTTTTCTGCTGATGGTGGTACTGTATGATGTCACTGAAGGTCATTTGAGGGGAGAGGGGACCAGGCAACCTAGCCCAGTTCAACCCATAAACTTCTCTTTATACGACCCTGGTTATGAGTAAGGAAAATTTTGAAGAATTCAATTAAAACCAGAAAAGCAGGCAAAAACACTGTATCACTCCAGCTAATTAAGTGGTGTTGGTGTATGATTATGGTCAATAAAGGAAAGGGTTTTTGGTATTTGCACTGAAGTGCAACTCAAACTTAGGTGCTGTTGAGTTTTTTAAGCTTCAGGCTAAGACTAGGAGTTAACATGAATGACTGCAAAAGCGTTTCCAAAAGGATCTACTGTAATTTAAGGTCAGTCAAGGTGGATTTGATAAATTCAAACATCAATCCCAGCTGCATAATATTGCCTGAATATGAAGCATCTGTACGAACACTAGCAGTGCTTCTGCATTTAAACTAATTGGGCCAGTAATAATGATAATCCTATCAATAATATTTTTGAGCACTTACTGTGTGCCAAGTACTGTACTAAGCACTGGTGTAGATGCAAGATAATTAGGTTGGACACAGTCCCTGTCCCAAATGGGGCTGGCACTCTAAGAAGGAAAGAGAAAAGGTATTTAATCCCCATTTTATCAATGAGGAAGCAGACACAGTTAATCGAAGTTACTTGCCCAAGATCACACATCAGGCGAATAGGACATCTGGGATTAGAACCCAAGTCATCTGATTTTCAGGCCCTTGCTCCTTCCTTTTGGACCTGCTGCTTCACAGTAGTCATTCATTGCTAGTGAAAATGGTTTCCTTTAGAAAAGCATTCTATGTAGACCGAACATTTTTGTGAAAGAAGGATAAGGTCAGCATTCAAGGCTCACTTGAAATTGTTTGTTGGAATCAGTGCAGCTGGAAAATTTAAGATGAAGCTAGCCCTTGGTTGTAACATTATAGTTTTGAGAACCATGTAGTTTTCAAAGGGCTTTCAAAAAGTTTTTTTTTTTCACTTGTGCTCTAGAAGGTGTGAAGTACACATACAATATTTGAAAACCCTGTTTTACTCTGCATCTTTTGTCAGCTGACAGGGCATTCTGTGCCAAAACAACTTTTCCCACAGGACTTTTTAACTCTTTTACGATATCACAGGTCATCCCACCACCCTTCATAATCTTAGTCAATATGTTCAAGTTGACTTACTCTTTAAATATCTCCTCCTTTCTGCAGCTAACAGATCCAGATGATAATGCAAAATTTGAATCATATTACATCCACCAATCCTTTTTTATGGTATTTAAGTGCTTACAATGTGCCAGGCACTGAAATAAGCAGTGGGAATACGTGGGAAGCAGCATGGCCTAGTGACAAGAGCTCGGGTTTGGGAGTCAGAGGTCATAGGTTCTAAACCCGGCTTGTCACTTGTCTGCTGTGTGTCCATGGGAAAATCACTTAACTTCTCTGTGCTTCAATTACCTCATCTGTAAAATGAGGATTGAGAGTGTGAGCCTCATGTGGGACAGGGACTGTGACAAACCTGATTACCTTGTATCTAACCCAGCACTTAGCACAGTGCTTGGAACATAGTAAACACTTAAATACCATAATTATTATTACTATTAATTCACATAATCAGGTTGGACACAGTCCATGTCCCTCATGGGGCTCACAGTATTAACCCCTATTTTACAGATGAGGTAACTCAAGTGCAGAGAAGTGAAGTGACTTGCCCAAGGTCACACAGCAGGCAAATGGCAGAGCCAGTATTAGGACCCAGGTCCTCTGACTCTTAGGCCTGTGCTCTTTCCACTAGGTCATGCTGCTTCTCCTTTGATCACGTGTTTGAAAGAAAATGCTAGGGAGAATTTGCTTACCCTCATTAAATTTTGGAGAGGCTAAAATATCAGGTTTGCTAAAGAACATTGCTAGTTCCTTTCATAAATAACTTTCAAAGCCGAGAGTAGAATATGGTTTGGTAGTGATTGTGTGTCAGACTGGATTTAACAAGACTATGCAGAGTGTCAAGAAAACTGTCCTCTCCTGGTTCTCCTCTTACCTCTCTGGCCGATCATTCTCGGTCTCCTTCGCTGGAGCCTCCTCCCCCTCCCATCCTTTAACTGTTGGAGTTCCTCAAGGGTCAGTTCTTGGCCCTCTTCTGTTCTCCATTTACACTCACTCCCTCGGTGAACTCATTCGCTCTCACGGCTTTGACTACCATCTCTACGCAGATGACACGCAGATCTACATCTCTGCCCCTGTCCTCTCCCCCTCCCTTCAGGCTCGCATCTCCTCCTGCCTCCGGGACGTCTCCACCTGGATGTCGGCCCGCCACCTAAAACTCAACATGAGCAAGACTGAGCTCCTCATCTTCCCTCCCAAGCCCGGTCCTCTCCCAGACTTCTCTATCACCGTGGATGGCACGACCATCCTTCCCGTCTCTCAGGCCCGCAATCTCGGTGTCATCCTTGACTCATCCCTCTCGTTCACCCCATACATCCTATCCGTTACCAAGACCTACCGGTTTCACCTCTACAATATCGCCAAGATCCGCCCTTTCCTCTCCACCCAGACGGCTACCTTACTGTTACGGGCTCTCGTTATATCCCGGCTAGACTACTGTGTCAGCCTTCTCTCTGACCTCCCTTCCTCCTCTCTCGCCCCGCTCCAGTCTATTCTTCACTCCGCTGCCCGGCTCATCTTCCTGCAGAAACGATCTGGGCATGTCACTCCCCTTCTTAAACAACTCCAGGGGTTGCCTATCGACCTCCGCTCCAAACAAAATCTCCTCACTCTAGGCTTCAAGGCTCTCCATCACCTTGCCCCTTCCTACCTCTCCTCCCTTCTCTCTTTCTACCGCCCACCCCGCACGCTCCGCTCCTCTGCCGCCCACCTCCTCACCGTCCCTCGGTCTCGCCTATCCCGCCGTCGACCCCTGGGTCACGTCCTCCCACGGTCCTGGAACGCCCTCCCTCCTCACCTCCACCAAACTGATTCTCTTTCCCTCTTCAAAACCTTACTTAAAAATCACCTCCTCCAAGAGGCGTTCCCAGACTGAGCTCCTCTTCCCCCTCTACTCCCTCTGCCATCCCCCCTTTACCTCTCCGCAGCTAAAGCCTCATTTTCCCCTTTTCCCTCTGCTCCTCCACCTCTCCCTTCCCATCCCCACAGCACTGTACTCGTCCGCTCAACTGTATATATTTTCGTTACCCTATTCATTTTGTTAATGAATTGTACATCGCCTTGATTCTATTTAGTTGCCATTGTTTTTACCAGATGTTCTTCCCCTTGACGCTGTTTATTGCCATTGTTCTTGTCTGTCCCTCTCCCCCGATTAGACTGTAAGCCCGTCAAACGGCAGGGACTGTCTCTATCTGTTGCCGACTTGTTCATCCCAAGCGCTTAGTACAGTGCTCTGCACATAGTAAGCGCTCAATAAATACTACTGAATGAATGAATGAAAGAAAACACCATACGAAAGAGACTAGACATGGATGATTTAATATCAGGTCTCATCGATTATTTGACTGACTCTTTTTACCAGTAGGAACTGTCAGTTGAGAACCAAAGAATACTAGAAGAGTGATGACAAAGATTTACCATCCAGGACTTGAGTAATGCAATGCGTTTGTACTTTTGGAAGAAAGAGATTCCATTTTTTTGTTTGTTGTAATAAAGTGATCCAAACCTTAGACCAAAGCTCCACAGTCGTTAGAGATTGGCACAGTGCTGTAGCAGCTAAAATTGCCTGTATGCTGAAAAGAAAAAGGCCAAGAAGCAATTGAAGCTTGAATCATTTTCACTTAACACTCAATCAAGTTCTCATATGTGCTAGATTTCACCACTATAAAATCTGCATCTCCCGGAATTTTTTTTAGCCATTTTAAATGATGAGGACAGAGCCAATGACATGATCACTGTGACTGAAAAAAAAAACCACCAGCAAGAAGATTTAGCACTTATGGAGGTCATTAGATTGTTTTGTTAGTGCATATGTTAGTATTTAATTGTTTAAATTCATTATCTTTTTAATGGTACTGGCTAAGCTTTTACTATGTACCAGGCACTGTACTGAGTGCTGGGGTAGATACAAGGTAATCAAGTTGGATATAGTCCATGTCCCACACGAGGCTCACAGTCTTAATGCCTATTTTACAGGTGAGTTAATTTACAGATGAGTTAACTCTGGTGCAGAGAAGTGAAGTGACTTGCCTAAGGTCACACAGCAGGCAAATGGCAGAGCTGTTATTAGGACCCAGGTCCACTAACTACCAGGCCAAGATTAAAAGTGTGAGTCCCATTTGGGACAGGGACTGTCTCCAACCAGATTAACTTGTACCTCACCTAGCGCTTAGAAAGTAAGCACTTATCAAGTACCCTTTTATATCTATATATATATGCTCAATAAATATGTTTAAGTAGTATTGTGATCAATTATTTTGATTTTGAAAACACAAATACAATTCGTGATACTTTGTAAGGGAAACTATGCTTATCAATCAGGTGTATTTGAGTGACTAGTGTACAGAATGCTGTACTAAGCATATGAGAGAATGCAAAATTTGGTAGACTTTTCTCCAGTACACAAGGAGCTTACAGTCTAGATAGTTAAACTATATAGTTTAAAGATAGCAGTTGAGGAACTGTGTGGAGTAGTAATTCGTGGTATAAGTACATGTAAATATATAATTTTATCATCACAACAGGTATCTGAAAAGAATAGCATTTTCCTATTTATGCAAGGCTTGTCTGCAGAGCCACAGAACTTAAGCATATACCATCTGGATTTCCCAGTCATTCTATTCTTCTATACTTGATTTCTAATAATAATTATGGTATTTGTCAAGCACTTACTGTGCACCAGTCACTATTTAGATTCAAAAGAAGCATATTGGGCTCAGTTCCTGTCCCACTTGAGGCTCACAGTCTAAGGTGGAGGGAAAGCAGGTAGACTCCCCATTGTACACATGAAGAAACTGTGGCACAGAGAAGTTATACCCAAGGTCATATAGCAGGTCAGTGGCACAGGTTGGATTAAAAACCAGGTCCTGTGAATCCCAGACCCATGTTTTTCTGCTAGGCTATCCTCCTTCTGTATGTCGAGTATGCATGGAATTATCTTAAGAATACATAAAAAAAGTCAAAAAGAAATTTCTTTAAAGTGAAAGCATATAATCAACTATTTGGGTACAGTCAGTGTCAGCTTCCTAATAACCACAGATGCCTATTACATATCTTGGTTTCCGGTGTTGTGCTCTCTCTGTAGCTTCTGCCAAGATCATCATTACATCCCTCTGGGTAAACTGAGATATTATGTGGCATTAAGATATGAGATGGTGTGCTTCATAAAATTTAAACATTCTTATGCAGAAGCTAATTATTATACAAGAGTGAAAGTACAAGTACAGGTGTTGTGTCTCATCCACATACAAATTGCCATATCAAAGGAATATAATTCTGAAATTGCCCAATGAAGAAAAGTTCATTTATATCTCCCTTCGGCAATTATCTGTTCCAAATTCTCTCTTGGGAATAGGTAGCTTCTATTCCTCAAGTTTTATGTGTAATTGTTAATTATTCTGTACAATTCTCTATAATAATGTTAATTGGTTTCTCAAAGGATGTATAAGTGGCCCCAGAATGGTTATCTTTTCTGGTGGCAGGAAATATTTTGTTATTGTAATGTTCAGTGAGTGCTGCGTTGCCATACATATAATTCTGAGGAAGGTTTTTGAAGGACAATCGACAATATTGAGCTCAGCAATCATTTCCCTTTTGTTCAATAAAATTTGCCATAATATTAAAATGAAGATTGTTGGTAATGTCTCTATAGGAAATATGTATGGCACTTTATGACATCTCTACATTTGGGTATGAGGGATTGATTTAAATGCTTATTCTTCAAAATGGAATCAGATCCTCCATTTTGGTGACAAAAAAAATATATCTGAACAATACCTCCAAAATGTTAATATACTTTACATGGGCAATCTGAGTGGATTTTACATTTGTACTTTGGAAACTGTGATCTCCTGGTGGTGGTGGGGGGGTGTTTTGTGTGTGTGTGTGCATGTGCGCGTACGTACAGACATATGTACTTCCTGCCCATGATCTTACCAGGAATGGAGAAAATGGACTGAAGGTGAATTTCATGAAGACCCCAAATCTGGACATGCCCAAGCATGAACATTCAGATAATCAGTGGTATGTTATGAGCTCTTACTACGAATTAGCAGACATGTTTGCTGACCATAATGAGCTCTACAGTCTCCGTTAATGCCTGGGAAAGGCTTCACAGCCTATCTGGAATGGTGGGGGGAGTGCTGGGAGAGGCCCCACCAACACAGTAATTACAAAGTTGATGGTTCAATCATTTCTGCAGTGTGCACAGAACCCCTCTCTGTGAAGTAAGCAGTTCAGGTAGGGGCAGGGACTCTAGTTTTACAGTGTTTGTATCATTGTAGAAGGATAGGGCGGCAGTATTTCATCCATCCCTATTGCAAATGAACACCAGAAAGCTGAGAAACAGACTCTGAGTACTGCAGTTGCTCTAGAATCAATTTATAGCCAACATTTGCGAGTTTTCTGTCATATCCATTCCTTGTGTGTAATAAGATGATCACTTGAAATCTCCTATTTTTCCATAATGAAATTAATTAATAACTTCTGACACTTTAATGTCAGAGTCTAATCCTCTTATGTTAGGTGTTTTCAGGAATTTAGTAATTCTTTTAGGACTGCAGTTTTCTAAATTGTCTAAATTTTCTAACTTCTAAAATGGTATTTGTTAAGCCCTTACTATGTACCAGGCATGTACTAACCACTGGGGTAGGTACAAGATCATCAGGTTGGACACAATCTCTGTCCCACATGGGGCTCACAGTCTTAATTCCTATTTTACAGATGAGGTAGCTTATGCACAAAAAACTTAAACCCAAGGTGACACAGCAGACAAGTGGCAGAGTCAGGACTAGAATCCAGGTCCTTTGACTCTCAGGCCCATATTCTTTTCACTGCTCCTTGACACCCTTTCATTTGAATTCAGGGTTTTCAGTGTTTAAAAAGCACCTCTGAATTTCTTGTCTTCACCTAATAGGAATTTAAAGTGAATGCTAGGGAGAGGTCAGGATTTCCAGTGCATTTTGCATAAGAAAACCTATGCATGGTTATCTTCACAGTTCAACTAGGAAATTCCAATGATCAGAAATGACAACCATCAATTTCCAGAGAAGAGAGAATTTCAGTAAAAGTAGTGCAGCCTAGTGGAAAGAATATGGGCCTAGGAATCAGAGGACCTGGATTCTAAATCTGACTCTCTGTTACCTAGTCTATGACCTTGGGCAAGTCTGTTAATTTCTCTGTGCCTCAGTTACCTCATCTGCAATATCTCTTCTCCCTCCTACTTAGACTGAGCCCAGTGTGGGACCTGATTTTCTTGTGTCTTCTCCAAGTTCAGTACAGTGCTTGGCACATAGTAAGGTGCTTAGTGAATAAATTTTTATTATAAGTATTAAAAGGATTTTAAGTGAGGAAATCCTGGGACTGCCCATTAACTTTATTTGGGGTAAAATCTCATGCAATTTTATGTCACATCTCAAGGCAAAGTGAGCCCAAAGAAAAGGATCCCTGAACCGAGCTCAGTCATCTTCACTAAGAAACCTGAAACAACTCAACCTCTAGACTATAAGCCCCCTCTGGATTGTAAACTCTCTGTGGGTAGGGAACGGGTCTGTCAACTCTGTTATATTGTACTCTCCCAAGTGCTTAGTACAGTGCTCTGCACATAATATGTGCTCAATAAATATGACTGGTGACTTTGAACTGACTTGAAGCATCCTGTATTGACTTACAACTAATTAAGAATAGCTGATTTGACAACTAAAGTCATTAGATCAAAGGGTAAGAGCTGGAGTGAAGTGAAAGAAAAACTTGTCCAGCTAATGGAAAAGCATGATGATAAAGGTCAAGAATTTAAGTTGAATATATTCTGTAGTATTTTGCCAAATGCTTAGTGTGCTCTGCACATAATAAGTGCTCGACAAACACCACTGATTAATTGATTGATGCCTAGTGATGAGTACCCACAATCACTTTTGAGTAAAACAAATAGGTAGTTGATTGATAATTCAGGAAAAAAATGAGTCTTGAAAAAATCCTCAAAGTTGGAAAAGAAGTCATTCATCTAAAATTTGTAAACCTATAAAATTCTACAAGTCAAAATCAGAATGATCTTAAAAGCCAGTCATTATGAAAATATCATGAAAGGTTTGGTTGAAAGCCTTGTTTTACTATTTTTTGTGTGCTTTAAGTAATTGAACAATCAGATGATTGGATGATTGTATCTGATACCTTTTGAATTGATTTATATTCAGTATTTGTCATACCTGCTTTTTGGATTTCAAAAAGAACTTTTAATGGGCCTAATTGTGGAGAAGTCAATAGTGGTATGATCCAAAATTGAGGACAATGGAAGACCTGGAGAAAAGTGATTGCCAGAGAGTCAAACATCATGCAGCGGGCACTGTTCAGGTCATGGACTATAAAGTAACTGAAAGATAGGTTCCCTGGGAAGGTAAGAAGAGGCTCTAAGGCTCACTGTTTACCTAGAGTGAGATCAAAATTAAGCTGTCTATAAATTGGCTACAGGCTTCCCCAGTATACTTCTTGAGAAGCAGCGTGGCTCAGTGGAAAGAGCCCTGGCTTGGGAGACATAGATCATGGGTTCGAATCCCGGCTCTGCTACTTGTCAGCTGACTGTGGGCAAGTCACTTAACTTCTCTGTGCCTCAATTAC
Source organism: Ornithorhynchus anatinus (assembly GCF_004115215.2). Classification (NCBI taxonomy): domain Eukaryota; kingdom Metazoa; phylum Chordata; class Mammalia; order Monotremata; family Ornithorhynchidae; genus Ornithorhynchus; species Ornithorhynchus anatinus. The sequence goes on along the minus strand of NC_041737.1, from coordinate 26,373,240 downwards.
CTCATCTGTAAAATGGGGATTAAGTGTGAGCCTCACGTGGGACAACGTGATTACCTGTATCTACCCCAGTGCTTAGAACAGTGCTCTGCACATAGTAAGCGCTTAACAAATACCACCGTTATTATTATTATTAAAGCTTTCTTAGCTCATCAATCAGTAATTTCCCCAGTCATTTTTGTCCACTTTACTTCCACGTAAACTAACCTCTCTTCTGAAAAGTACTTTTTACATTGGAAGTATCACACTTAATATTGTCACAAAAAAAATGAACTAAAACATAGCACAATCTTGTAAAGTGAGTGCTCAGAAGAATTATGTTCTCTGACTGAATCCCTAATTCTAGCAAGATATTTCACAGTGGGTATTGCTGATTTCTGATAGCAGCAGCAGCAATGGTAGACATTCTAATAGTAGTCATATTAGTCATCATAAGCATATTTATTGTCTACTTATTTATTGTTTTTTGTCTACTTGATCTGGAGCACTCGGGATATACAGAATAAGAAAATGGCACAATTCCAGTATGAGGAGCTTACACTTTAGCAGGGAAAATAAATGTTAAAATATTTCCTAAAATGGTTCAAATTCCTGGTTCTGTGGGAAAGAGTGTGTGGTTAAATCACCACAGATTATCCAAATAATAATAATACTTTGAAAATAAAGTACATAGTCCAGTGATGGAGTATAGCCTAAACTATTCAGATAGGTCACCCTAAATATTGGTCACTAAGTTACTAAAGAGACAGAAATGGCATTTGGTGACATTTCAGGTTTCAGAGGAACCCTTCCCAGGAATGAAATATTCACCCTGATCGATTTGGAGGCTAGAAAATATTCTTCCTCTCCAGTTCCAATCAGGAGCAGCAGAGAACTGTGACTGATGTTTCCTGGTATGCAATTAAATTTTTTATATATAAAAAATAGAAATAAAGCAACCAGTGTATCATGGAAAACAGGATGCTGTGACATTCTAATTAAAACATCCTCCCTCAAATCAAGTATAATTTAACAAAATTAAGAGTAAAGTCTCCTTGGTGGTCCAGGTTGGGGCTTGTTGCTTTGTGGTTGTAGGACTGGCCAGAGCCTAATTACTGCTGTAGCCTTACCCTGCCCAGGGGTTCTAATCCTGGCTCTGCCGCTTGTCTGCTCTGTGACCATGGGCAACCACTTAACTTATCTGGGCCTCAGTTACCTCATCTGTAAAATAGGGACTAAGACTGTGAACCCAGTGTGGGACATGGACTGTCTCAAATCTGATTATCTTGTATCTAACCTGGCTTTTAGTGCACCTGTCACATAGTAAAAACTTAGTGAATACTTTAAAAAATACATGTCTGGTCTATATAATATATGTACGTTCACTTGAGTAATTTTTCCAAATGCTTAGTATAGTGCTTTTGCCCCCAGTAAGACCATCATAAATACTACTATACCTGCAAGAACTACTATGACTGTTATATTCAATTGTGTGTATATGTATACACACAATTGAGTATACACACAATTGAATATGATTTTTTCATAAAAACTATCTGGAGACTATAACCATTTTACAACCATGATATATAATATATTCAATTGTGTGTATACATAATATGTAATATTATGTATACACACAATTGAATATGGTTTTTTCATAAAAATTATCTGGAGACTACAACCATTTTCCATACAATTCTAGAGTAGTGAGATGTTCCATAAACCCATTGACCCTAGCACATAATGCAGTGCATGGCACAAGGTAAGCACTAAAAAATTTGTTGACGTCGTTATTATTATCATCATCATCATCCTTACCCTTCATGGATCTCATTACCTCTGGACTCTAACCGGGAAATCTTTTTATCCTGAATCTTGACACCAGAATCGCTCAGTCCTAACTCTAACTTAAAATGACTAAGGGGCTTCATCTTTCCAATTGAATAGCCCCTCTCCTCCTTTCCCAGTCCTATGATCAGTTGTGTTTGAGACATCAGCTAAATTACTGTTGGAGCTCCCAGCTAAATTTCTAGCACTTAATCAGATTAACTTTCCGGCTGGTAGTGGATCTGAAGAATGTGTTTATTATCTATTGGCTTGAAAATTTTGTTTTTTTATAATATTGAATAAGGAAAAATGTCTGTCATAACAGGTGTACCTCAATTTCATTTGTCTTAAACCTTGATTTTGTTTATCTCACTGTCAACCTCTCACTCACATCCTCCTTCTGGCCTCGAATGCCCTCCTCCTCATATCCGAGTCAGTTACTGTTCCCCTCTTCAAAGTCTTACTGAAGACACATCTCCTCCAAGAGGTCTTCCCAGACTAAACCCTCCTTTTCTCTTCTCCCGTTCCCCTTTGCATCCCCCCAACTTGCTCCGTTTATTCATCCCCCTTCCCAGCACCATGACTCTTGTGTATATACTGTAATTTATATATTTAAGCATATGGTCTGTCTCTCCCTCTAGACTGTAAGCTCATTGTGCACAGGGAATATGACATATATTCTTGTATTATACTCTTCCAAGTGCTTAGTACAGTGGTTTGCACGCAGTGAGCACTCAATAAATACGATTGAATGAATGACTAGCATCTTCTGAAGAATTTCTTCACTACCTCTGTGTCAATCAACCCTATTTATTGAGCACTTACTTTTTGCAGAGTACTGTTTTAACAGCTTGAGAGAGTACAGAATAACTGAGCAGTGGACATATTCTTTGCCCACAAGCAATATACAACCTAGAGTGAGCTTAAAGTCTAGAGGGAGCCTAGTTTGAGTAACCATCCTAGTCTTCCTCTGCACAGCATTAATCAGTGTCTGCTTTTTTTTTCAGTGGACCTCTTTTGATCTGTTTTTCTCTCCTTTTCTGCCCTTCCCTTTCTGTGTTGAGTTGTGTGTTTTGTAGAGTTTCCTGTTATCTTCCTCATTGTCAATTTCTCTGGCATATTCTCCTTTTTTGATGAGCACTTTGTGCCAGCTAAGCACCTAATACAGTACTTTGCACACAGTAAGAGTTCCATAAATGCCATTGATTGGTATCTTTGCACTTAGGAACTCACGACCACCACCAGAAATCCTGAAGAGACCTTGATAGCTAAGCACAACTCCTCTAAATATCCACATTTACTTTTTTTTTTCCCTACCTGTAACTTATTTTAGAATTTGTCTCCTTCAGTGGACTGCAAAATACTTCTGGACAAGGATCTTATCTATAAACTCTCTTGCCCTCCCCCAAGCACTTACTACAGTGTGTTGCACACGTTAGTAACTCAGTAAGTGCTATTGCTGATTTACTGACTGTATTTCCCTTATGCTTTTTCCACCCATTTTTCTCATTGCTTGTTAAAGGTCCCTTTTTGTGTTTTTCCCAACTACAATTTTTTTATGACGCTAACTGCACTCACTTTTCCAAACTGTTTGTCTGATTCGTGTTTTCCCTCCTTTTATCTTGCCATTTTTCTTCTGATCTAAGTTTTCTACTCCTCTGTCAGCTCTATTTCTGTCCCTCAGTTTCCCATGGTACTTTCTAATTCTTGATCATATTGGTGCCAGGGGCTTGAGCAACTGCAGAAAATCTGGGGCAGTCATGCCAACACAATTGTTTGAGTTTGATAGAAATACTTTTTGGGAATAGAAGACAGAGTTGAAACATATAGGCTTAAGCTTATCAGAAGTATTTTCATTCAAACTCATTTATAAAGTATATAAGATGTTTTGAGATCCCAAGTAGTCCTCCTCTAACCCTGTCAGACACACCTTCATTTTAGGCTCAGGCTGAAATTTAATCTTTTCTTGCCATTTTAGCGACTGTAGTTATAGAACATTTTCTTTGTGCTATTACTGGAGGTCCTCCGCACTAAATCCCAAACTAACTCTCTGATTTAAGGACACCAAGACCCAATCCCCCAGTTCTTCCCTTCTTGGGACCACCTTTCTGGGCACCTTTGCTTAGTGTACCCCTATTCCTTCACCTGTATTGTTGCCACCACTCCTCATCTGAAGCCCAGGCGTTTCCCCAAAGGTGAGGGGATCATCAGGAACTTGCAATCATCCCGCTTCAGGGATGACTGCAGAAAACTTGCCAAGAACAAGCCCCCTTCCCCTCCTGTGGCTTTCCAGGTCAACATGTCTCCCTGGCACATGGAGCTTCTCCTCCAGCCTTACCATAGACCCCAAGATTAGAGCTCTCAATCAGATGTAATAGTCTCCTTGAATTTTGTCTTTATCAGGTAACAATCAAAGAAAATTCCAAATGGCCTTTCCCCCCAGGGCCCTCTGTACTTAAAATTACACCTACAGGTGTAGGTGTCCCAGAACTTATATTTCTCTTGTCCTTCCCTGTCTTCTCATAGGGCATCCCAGATTCCAGTCTCACCCTCTGTGGGCTTCAGATAGCAGGGATTCTCAGTATCCTCTCTCCCCCTTAGGGGCAGGAGTCTTGTTCCTCTGAGTACCAAGCCAATGGACCCCAAGTCTTCAGAGTATTGTAACCCTCACCCAGGATCATCTCTGTTCCCTCCCCCATCCTGTCTATTCAGAGTCACAGCTCTAAGCCATCCCATTGTCCTCTCCCAGGCATATGTATTACCTCACCTCTTGACTGAAACTGCCCCCACCCTAGATTCTTCCCAATCCTTCCTTCCTTCTTGGCTCAGTTCCAAATACTGCAATTCCATCTGAACTTCCCTCAGGGATGAACACTGCAGAGTGAAAGTCTTTCATTCCTCTTCCCCTTCATGAGTGTTGGGATCACTTGGAATGGCCACCAGAGTCTGCCATCCCAATTAAGGGTAAGCTCCTTGTGGAAAGTGAATATGTTTATATCTTCATTTTGTACTTCCAAAGTGCTTAGTACAGTTCACTACACCACCACAACAATGGCTACTCTACTCCTACTACTACTAGTACTTCTGGCCACTTTCCACCTACTTTGGGCAACTAGCAGTTTCAAGGGAGTGAAAAAACAAATTGAGTTCATTGTTTTTACTAACTGTGTACTTGGGACTAGATAAGTAGATAAAGTGCATTTCCTAGCGATTGTTATCAGTTGCAAAAATGCACTGTGCATTTATTATAGGTTTAAATGTCAATGAAGGAAGAGCTAGAGAACCAGTGTTTGTTAGTAATTTTAAACAAATTCATTAAAGGTCAGGATTCAATGCCAGTAAAGCTTTTCTAATTTGCCACCCTATGAAGACATTCCATTTATATTTACCCAACAATATTTAAGATTCTTTTAACCCCTTTAATAAACAAATTGTAGGAATATTATTGGTACATTTCCTTCTGATAAGGGGATCTTTCGTTAGCTCTAAAAAGCATATTAAATATATTTGCAAATCCAAATGCAGGCATTGATCATTCATGTTGCTAAACGGCTTGATGCCTGATTCAGCAGATTAGATCTATGTGCATTTATAAGGCAGGAACCAATCACTGAGATGAGACAAAATGAAATTTGGCAAGCAGGCAAACAATTGTAGAAACAGGAACCATATTTCCTTAGAAGAGTAAGGAATCCTTTCAAGTGAGTAAAATATATAGAAACATGCTTAATTTTACTTCTGATTCCAGTTCATGAAATGTTTGTAATTATGACTTAGTACTGTTGAATACTTTGGAGGACTGGAGAAATTCAGAAAGAAATCTGTAGTAAATGCCTACTAAAATTTGAAATCAAGGGTTCTATGACTATTTGCATAAACTAGGTGATTTTCCAATTTCCAAAACTTGCTGGATACGTAAATTCACCTGAACTTGATAATTAGCTACAACTCAGATCATGCATAATTAGAAGCACTCATTTTCCATGCTCTTATATTTGGATGGTAACCACTCTTTTGTTATTGGTATCAGAAAAGCATGGTACAATGACAGGTATTAGCAGTTTTTTATTTATTTCTTCTCTTTAAACCTGCCGAGAGTTACATTGCTCCAAATACATGCTCTCCTGTTCATCTCTTTACTCACTATTAAAAGAACTCCAAACACATTCCAATCCTAATCTTTTTCTCTTATCTTCCTCAACTTGTACTGTCAGTATTTGAATTCTAAACTTGGTCTTTCAACTTAACAGTAGAATTGCTTGTTATCTTGAATTAGCTTTTTCCACCAACAAAGGCCACTACCCTTATGACTATGAGGGGTTAAAAGGCTGAGGTTTGAGGAAGCTTGGCTTCCAATTGCACAGCTCTGAAAGAAATGGATAACCACCCTAGCTTTGAATCATGAACGGAAATTGCTCTGACCACTCAGTGACACAGAATGCAATTGCTGAAAGATTAACAATGGGAAAGGCAGCTGAGAAGTACCCAAGTAGACTGCCACAAAATGCATTTCCACTCTACTAGACCAAGACTCATCTGACTGTGCCTTAACAGATGTTCGCAGGCCCTTGTATAATATGAAAATACTCCTTAATTCTATCATAGGCGATCAACTGAAGAAACAGCTTCAATTTCTTGTACTTTTTTACTGCTGACAGCAGTAGTCCGTTGACATGGTGGTGAAAGCACAAGGGGACACAGGGTTACTCTGCCTCTCTGGCTCTGGGCCTGGACACACTAGCAAAGTCACTTACTGTTATTGTAATGCAGATGACAGAAAGCAAAGCACATACTGCAGCTGAATTAATTGAGAGAAATGAGCCAAACACCCAAGCAGATTCTCTACTTTAAAAAAGAATCTTGGCACCACCCATAGAATCTCAAATCTCCAAGAGATCAAATTTCAGTTGATTAAGTCATGCCAATGAAAAATGCTGCATTTCTAATCAAATTGGAAAGTTTGGAAGCAATGTATAGGGATGAGAAAATAGAGGTAATGGAAAAAATATATATATATATATCCAGAGTACTGCTGCCATCTGAACGATAATAGCTTGTCCTTGAGATTTTCCAAATGAATGGACTAGGCTAATATAACTGAAGTTCAACATGAAAGAATTATACAAAAGAAAATGGGAATATTATGTTTGCTGTGGAGATGAAAAAGCATTCTTGCAAAGAAAAGAAGTAATGTAGAGGAAAGATAAAGATCTGTTAACTTTGATTGATGTCTTCACTTATACTGTTTGATAACACCTCATATTCCAAAGGAGGCAGAGAATCATACTTAGCAAAGTACTTTATTTCTCAGTTTTAATGAGAATTCAAGCATCTAATGTCTGGTAAGAGTTTTCAAGTTTGAAATATTTAGGAATTGATCCATTGTCTCCATGGCAATTATCTCTCAAAGAAAAAAACTTAAAGTAATTATCTTGTACTAAAGTGAAGCCATTACAGTTTTCAAAATGTGCACAGCAAAAGTATTCAAAAGAAGAAAATGGTGGCAACTTCACTGGATCATCCCATGTCACCTCTTCAACAATTAAATCTTTCCTGACACTGGGTGGTATGTAGTAATCTGAATACACATAGGTATTTGAATGACTAAATAAGTGCCTAAATAGTTTCCAGGAAAGATTATAGATTGTGGTACATTTCACTTCATGCTAGAGGGTTACATCTATGAAATAAAGACTCAATTTACGTTCCCTGGATCAAATTTAGGACCAAAATAAAATCCCTCCCCCCCAAAAAATTTCTAAGCCTTTGTGATCCCCTAGGCTGTTACCTCTCACCTGGCTGTCCTCTGTTCTTTGGTGTTATAGTATTCCAGGTCTGTAACCCTTGTGCTCTATTGGTTGCAAAATTAAATGGCACTGTATTGCCTTGCTTCATTCTTAGCATGAAGGGAAAATTGGGCTCATTGTTTTACGGGATATATTTTTTTTAATTGAAAAATTATAGAAGGGACATTTTAGACAAACATGGAATTATCTTGGGAGCTAGAACAGAATAAAATTTGAAATTTATTCTGAGATTCCCCCCATTATTCCCCAGAAATCTCATTATTTTGAGACTCAGAATATTTGATGGTGAGGGTTCATTACTGTAACATTTGTATCCTGAAAGAACAAACTTTTATTCTGTCAATCAGTTGAGCACTTACTATGTACAAAGCACTGTTCTAAATGCTTGGATGAATACAAGAGAATAAATAGACATGTTCTCTGTCACTAACGAGCTTACGCAAAATGGAAACCTCTGTAAGTAAAAATACATAACTTTTGCAAAAATGCATGTTCATTTATGCACATTAGAAAATGTGCATACATGTTTAGAAATTATTCAGTTCCAGAGATTCAGTGAACATGCCTAATACATGATAGAACTCCTTCCCAACCCTAAACCTGCTCCTTATTTCTTCAAGTTCATTCATTGTTGTATTTATTGAATGCATACTGTGTGCAGAACACTGTACTAAGTGCTTGGTAAGTACAGTTCAGCAACAAAGGGAGACAATTCCTTCCCACAACAGGTTCACAATCTAGAAGGGGGGAAACAGGCATCAAAACAAGTAAACAGGCAACAATGTAAATAAATAGAATTAGATATATATACACATATCAGTACAAGTAAAAGAGGCAATAATATAAATAGAATTATAGATATGTACATATACACATGTTCTGTGGGGCGGGGATGTAGAGCAAACGGAATGAGTCAAGGTGAGGTTGGGGGAAGGGGAGTTGAGGAAAAGGATACTAAGTCTGGGAAGGCCTGCTGGAGGAGGTGAGCCTTCAGTAGGGCTCTGAAGGGGGGGAAGTGTGATTGGTGGATTTGAGGAGGAAGGGCCCAAGCCAGAGAGGATATGGGCCAGAAGTCAACGGTTAGCGGGACAGGCGAGACCAAGGTACAGTGAGACGTTTAGCATGAAAGGAGCAGTGTGTGTGGGCTGGGATGTAGAAGGAGAGAAGGGAGGTGAGGCAGGAGAGGATAGGGTGATGGAGAGCTTTGAAGCCAATAATGAGTTTTGCTTGATAACGTTCAAGTTCTGAATCTCCTCACTGCCCACCGTTAGTGATACAGTTGAAGAAGCTATTCTACTCATTGCTCTTCTATAAAGATGCCTCTAACACATATGCTATGTAAAAACTGCTGTATATATGTATACATATATGTATATATGTATATGTTTTCATTTCCATAGCAAAACTTATTTATTGAGCACTTACTGTGTGCAGAGTACTGTACTAAACCTTTGGAAGAGTACAATATAGCAGTAAAGATAAGCATTCCCTGCCCACAATGAGATTACAATCTAGAGGGGGAGACAGACATTAAAAGAATTACAGATATGTAAATCAGTGCTCTAGGGCTGCGATGGGAATGAATAAATGGAGTAAGTGGACAAAATGGAGTGGGGGAAGAAGAAAAGAGGGCTTAATCAGGGAGGGCCTCTTGGAGGAGATATTCCCTCAGTAAGGCTTTGAAAGGGCAGGGAAGTAATTCTCTATCAGATTTGAGGAGGGAGAGTGTTCCAGGCTAGAGGCAGGATGTGGGCGAAAGGTCGACAGCAAGATAAATGAGTTGGAGATATAATGAGAAAGTTAGGGTTAGAGGAGTGAAGTGTGTGGGCTGGGTTGTCACCTCCTCCAAGAGGCCTTCCCAGACTGAACTTCCCCTTTTCCCTCTGCTCTCTCTGCTGCCTCTCTGCCCCACCCCCCCCAGCCTTCACCTCCCCTCAGCTAAGTCCCCTTTCCCCCCTTTCCCTCTGCTCCTCCCCCTCTCCCTTCCCCTCCCCTCAGCACTGTGCTCATTTGCTCATTTGTATATATTTTTATTACCTTATTTACTTTATTAATGAGATGTACATCTCCTTGATTCTGTTTATTGCTGCTGTTTTTGTCTGTCTCCCCCGATTAGACTGTAAGCCCGTCAGTGGGCAGGGATTGTCTCTATCTGTTGCTGAATTGTACATTCCCATTCCAAGCACTTAGTACAGAGCTCTGCACATAGTAAGCACTCAATAAAAACTATTGAATGAATGAATGAGAGTAGCAAGGTGAAGTAGGAAGGGGCAAGGTGATTGAGTGCTTTGAAGCCAATGGTGAAGAAGTTTTTTTTGATGTGGAGGTAGATAGGCAACTATAGGAGGTTCTTGAAGAGTGGGGAAACATGCCCTGAATGTTTTCATAGAAAAATGATCCAGGCAGCAAAGTCAAGAGGGACTGGAATAGAGAGAGACAGGAGTCATGGAGATCAACAAGAGGGCTGATTCAGTAATCAAGGAAGGATAAGGTAAGTGATTGAATTAACATGGTAGCAGTTTGGATGAAGAGGAAAGGGTGGTTTTATGAGTGTTGTAAAAGTTGAACTTAAGGGGTTAGTGATGGATTGAATATGTGGGTTGAATAAGACAGAGGAATCAAGGATAACACTGTAATGGGCTTGTGAAACAGGAAGGAGGTGCCTCCTACAGTGATGGGAAAGTTAAGGGAAAGATGGGGTTTGGGTGTAAATCCTTAATTCCTTTCTTAATGATGCAGTCATGCTCAGTTCCCTATTCAGTGAAATCAAAAGGAAGTGATGAACAGTAAATCGTGTCAAACCATTGGTGATCATTTGAAAACCTTTGCATTTAGCCAGCAAAACTGGAGATTTTTGACCAAGTGACTGCACCTGAAAACATGATTCCCATTAGCTAGGGAGATGCCTGGATGACAAATGCTCCCACATGCTTTTTGCTCTATAAGCTGTGTGGTCTTAGACCACTGATGGGTGTCTGCTTGCAGCCCTTTCTCCATCGGATGATCGTGCAAGAGAGAGGTTAAATTATTCACCTAAGGTCACACAGCAGGCAAGTGGTGGAGCCATGATTAGAACCCTAATCTTCTGACCCATGCTTTCCACTAGACCACACTGCTTCCTAATCACCCAGGTTTCCAGTTCCCTCTGAATTGACATGAAACCTTTCAGAATGCAAAGAAAGAACAGGAAGCGATAAAAAGGATAGAAAAAAGCCTCATCAGAAGTCCCAGTGTGAACTCTAGGCTGTGACCAATGGCTCCTGTTCCAAAGATGTTTCTTGACTGCATGATGCTGAAGCTAGGCACATTTGACTCAGAAGGAGAATTCCCTCCTTGGAAATCCTTTCAAAATTATGGCTTGAATTATTTGGGAGCACACTTTATTTTGGGACCTGAATAATCAGGGTTATTGACTCATGTCGACTCAACTTCCAAGTTAGGTTTATACTGTGAGCCCCATGTGGGACAGGGACTGTGTCCAACCTGCTTAACTTGTTTCTACCTCATTGCTTAGAACTTGGCAAGTATCATAATTAAGTACCATAATCATTATTATTATTATTTCCAAATGTTCACTCTCAACAAAGAGAGCAGAAAATAACACAGAACTCTTAATATTCAATTGTTAAATACGAGCAGATTGGAATTGGCATGCCTAAAGCTGACCATAATTTGAAATTTGCACTGATATTTTAAAGTAAACAACTGGAGAGACAGGGTTCACTGTTTATCCAAGATCTCTTCAGTAATCCCATTTATCTTAAATAGCATTCCTAATCATACATGGTCTTCCCATTTCCAAAGGCTCTTCTGAATAGGGGTTCTTAGAACAGGGCCAAATGCCAACTGTAAACATTGTGTTACTTACATTTATACAGGTATCTCTCCAATGCACAGAACTCCCATTGACTTTAAAGTATCCCTCTCCTTTTTCCCCCCTGCCCCAATTTCCTGGCCTCCCTTGAAATCTTCAAGTGAAGATACCAAAAGGGTGAAAATCATTGCTAATTTACTTAGCTGAAATTTCATCTGATTTCTATCCAGTATGACTGTATGAATATTGCTAATGAAAGGACGAGATGATTGAGAACTGCAGCAGAACATGACATTTCATTTAAACTTCCTTAACATTTTCTTCTTGAATTACACAAGTTGCCTTGGTTTCAAATGAAACAGGACACTATGGACCATTTGAAGAAAATGAATAAGAAATAAATAAAAACCTCTGATTGTCAAGTTTAGACTTTTATTTTGGCATGACAAGTTTTTGAAAGAGCTGAACTGTAAGAATTGAAAGTTGCATAATTTATAGTCCTGAATATGATATTATTTCAATAATATATTTTAAATATCCATGTTTTGGTTTTTTTATTGCAGTTCTTGTAGATTCTGTTTTGAATTGTGTACTCCCTGACAGGCTTGTCTGATCTGCAGTGTAGACCTGTCAATCTGTTGCCAGGTCACAATGACCTATACTCTGTGGTCCCTGAGCTGATGGAAATAATACACTCATCTGTGATGTTTTTCTATATTTAAAGGTGATTCTGGGAAGTTTCCTGGTGGAGTGGTCATCATAGGCAAAATCCCCCCACCCTTGCAGATGTCCAGGGATTGCTGGTTACAGTCCCAACCCTGCAGGTAAAAATTCCTGCAGCTCCATCTGCTGTAGCTGACAAACTTGGCATGTTCAAAAAATAACTGGGAGTGGGAGTGCGGCAGTCTGTCAGATATGAAGGGGGAAGGAGTTTCTGGCCAGAGGTAGGATTTGAGGAAGGGGTAGGCAGTGAGACAGATAAACTTGAAATACATTGTGTAGGTTGGTATTAGAGGAACCAAGTGTGTGGGCTGGGTTGAAGTAGGAAATCAGTGAGGTAAAGTAGGAGTTCTAGTGCTAATTGAATACACTGAAGCTGATGGTAAGCAGTTTTTTTTTATTCAGACGTGGATGGCCAACTAATGGAAGATTTTGAGGAGTGGCGAGACATGGACTCATCGATTTATTTTTTTTAAAAATGATTAGGGCAACAGAGTTAAGTGTGAAATGTGGGTGGAGATGGCAATTTCATCCAGGAGACTGGCTTAGTAATCAAGATGTGATATGATAAATGCTTTGGTCATTTGGATAGTTTGGATGGAGAGGAAAGACCGAGTCTAGAGATGCTGTGAAGATAGAATTAACATGCTCTGGTGGCTTTGCATAAGAGAGATGAGCCAAGGATACTACGAAGGCCAAGGACTTGTGAAGATGGTGGTGTGGGGTATAGTGATGAGAAAGGAGTATGACAGTGTTTGGGTGGGAAGATGAGTTCTGTTTTGGACACGTTTGAACTATTGGTGGTACATCTAAGTAGAGATGTCCTCTCATCACAGCCACCCATATACCTTTTGCAGTGAGTGAGTAGGCAGGCATGGTATAGCATATTGTAAAATGCACACAGAATTTTTTCTCATGCGTGTTGCAGTTACAGTCTGAGAGACAATAGCAAAATGCTTATGTGATGCCATGGTAATAAAACCCATCTAGCCAGTTACGTGGTAGCTATCGCAGTCTTCAACACCCATGTTAGCCAAATATTTTTTCAGAACTCTTCCTTGGAATTTAACAATTCTAATATCTGTTAAATGCTTACTGTGTGCTAAGTACTGTATTAAACACAGAGGTAGATATGGTATACAAAAATCAGACATAGTCTCTGTCCCACATTATTTTCAGTGTAGGCAGGAGGGATAACAGGTGTTTAATCGATATTTTACAGAAGAGGAAACTGAAAATTAGAGAAGTAAAGTGACTTGTCCAAGGTCATACAGCAGGCAAGTGGCAGAGCAGGGATTAGAAATTGGTTCAAGGCTGTGTTCTTCCCAGTAAGCCAGTATGTTTTTTATATCCACTGGCCTGTCCACCTTGAAGAAGTCCCTACAAGTATCTTTTGTCATAAGCCATCACCATTGATGGCATGGCCTCAGCAGGCATCAATCTTATTGCAGAGCTGTGACTAGAACCTCAGTTTTCTCATTCCTAGAGATGCCCATCATTTTCTATCTGAGGTTGTTTTTGGTTTGGATTCTTTCAGTCTTTCATATTTTGAAATGAAACCTCCAAACCCTTTGAAATTCTTAATTTTTTCAATGGTTTCTATAATATTGATTTTTTAGAGTTTGTTCTCCTCACTAGCTTCATCATCATGTCCACTTAAACTGTTTATTAGGTGAATGTAGTGCTGGACTAAGAAGTGAATGAAGAAATGATGGGTCCCTGTAGCAGTTTACAGTCTGTCAAACACTGTTTCTGAACTATCGATCACATCAAAACACATCAATCAAAATTGTATTTATTGAGTTCTTACTGTGTGCAGAGCATTATACTAAGTGCTTGGGAGAATAAAATATGACAGAGTTGCTAGACACGTTCCCACAACAAACTTAGAGTCTAGAAGGGCTTACAGACATTAATATGAATAAATAAATTGCAGATATGTACATAAGTGCTGTGAAGCTGAGGAAGAGGTGAATAAAGGATGTGAATCCAAGTGCAAAGGAAATGCAGAAGAGAATGAGAGAAGAGTTTAATGAAGGCTTAGCCGGGAAAGGCCTTTTGGAGGAAATCTGCTTTCGATAAGGCTTTGAAGGTGGGGAGAGTGATCATCTCTCAGATATGAAGAGGAAGGATGTTGCAGGCCAGAGGCAGGACAATGCACCTTGATTTCAAGGAGCTGTCAGAGAGACCTGTTTGGGTCAGAGAACCCTGGATGGACCTGGAGATCATGAAGGGATATGAATCTCTGGGTCAAAGTACAGTCAACATGTATTTGGCTCAGTTGGGCTTGGGTGGGTTAGGATGATCTTCCCCTATCAGCTGCCAGTGTGCCACTGCTGGACTGATGAGAAAAAGGGAAGAAGTGGCTAAGTTCCCATTTAACTCAAATGTGTATTAAGCTTTATTGCTCACTAAGTTTAGTTCAACATGGTGTAGTGGATAGAGCATGGCTTGGGAGTCAGAAGGTCATGGGTCCTGATTCCAGCTCTGCCACTTGTCTGCTGTGTGACCTTGGACAAGTCACTTGACTTCTCTGTGCCTCAGTTACCTCATCTTTAAAATGAGGATTGAGACTGTGAGACCCACATGGGACAAGGACTATGTCCAACCCAATATACTTGTATCCACCCAAGCACTTAGTACAGTGCCTGGCACATTGTAAGCGCAGAACAGATACCATAATTATCATTATCATTACTATTAGTGTAGGGCCATAAAGTTAATTTAAAAAAATTGAATTATAATTGTGGAATTTATCAAGAATCTTCTCTGTGCCCAGCACTGTTATAAACCCAGGGTTAAACATAAGATAAATGAATCAGTTCCAATTCCTTTATTGTATGGGACTCACAATCCCAGAGGTAAGGAGATTTAAGTATTTTATCACCATTTTACAGATGAGAATTTAGAGAAAGTGACTCATCCAATGTCACACAACAAGGAAGTTGCAGAACTAGGTTAAGAGGAGGGCTTAGTCAGAGAAGGCTTCTTGGAGGAGATGGGCCTTCAGTAAGGTTTTGAAGTGGGGGAGAGCAATTATTTATCTAAGGAGGGAGAGCATTTCAGGCCAGAGGTAGGATGTGGGCGAGAGGTTGGTGGCGAGATAGACGAGATCAAGGTAGCATGAGAAGTGAAATTACTTACCCAAGGTCACATAGCAGATAAGTGGCAGAGACAGAATTAGAAGCCAGGTCCTTCTGACTCCCAGACCCAATTTCTATCCACTAGTTCATGCTGCTTCTCTGCTTCTTTTTGTATTTTTGCTACCATTTTCTGATAGTCCAGACAATACTGGCTCAAGATAGAGGTACATCACGAGTGACTTGCTTTATAATATATATGTTGATCTTATGTGCCAAAACCTTTTAAAACTTTCCTAGTTCTGTAGCCTAAAATCCTCAATTTTTAATGCTGGTTAAACTTGTTAGGGTCAACATGGGGCCAGGTTCTGAAATTCTAGCCAAAGAATGACAAGAAAGACTCTGTTAAGGTAGATAAATGATGGATACAGTGATAGTTCGCATTTATATGCATATAACCACACCTTCCCATACACATTACACACACTCTTTCTCTCTCTATCCTGATATGTCTGTGCATCAGTCTTTCCAAAGAGGATAATTCAGATGGTACTTTGGAAAGGTGACCAATAAGATTGTATGTGACTGATGATCTCTTTCACATTACGTGTATTTTAATATTGCCATTTTCTCATGTTGCATTTGTTACTCCCTAGTGTGTGGAGTTGTTTCTGTTGAACAATGTACAGTGGATATGATCTTTGGAAATAGCATCAAATTATTAGGATTTTACTTGGCTCACTGGAAGCTAGTGATGAGTGATGGGGTAGAACTACTGTCTAGATTTCCATCAGTGCCTCAGTTTACCATGGGATTCCTGGACTGGGAAACCATGCCCAGACTGGCCTGCATCATTCAAGGTCCCATACAACGTATCACAGTATCTTAGGTAGCCCAGGTCATCCGAGGGATCCAGGAGCTCCATATTCTGAAGCAGGGTGGCTCAGTGGAAAGAGCACAGGCTTGGGAGTCAGAGGTCATGGGTTCTAATCCCTGCTCCACCGCTTGTCAGCTGTGTAACTTTGGATAAGTCACTTAACTTCTCTGTGCCTCAGTTCCCTCATCTGTAAAATGGAGATTAAGACTGTGAGCCCCACGTGGGACAACCCGATCACTTTGTATCGCCCCCCCCCCAGCACTTAGAACAGTGTTTTGCACATAGTAAGTGCTTAACAAATACCATTATTATTATTAGTCTGTGTTCCATCACAGTGTAACTCTGGCAGCCGTATTGTTAAAGGGAATTTTAAGGGCTACTATCCCATGGAGAATGAGGTGAAATGAAAACCGTAGCAAACTACAACTTCTTCCTGTCAAATTCACTGTCCTGTCTCCACATTCTCTACTGTGTTGAAGTACTCTGAGCAGATATGCACACATGCACACACACACACCCAAACACACACAAACATACATACACATATAGATGTATCTGTCTGTATATATAAACCGATTCTACCCAGATTGGCTCTCTGAGTTTAGCATTGATCTGCCAACGTCTCCTTTAAATTTCATGCTTCTTAGTTCTAAACTAGAGCCTGTTCATTCTTGAGTTGTTTTATTTTAAAGAAAAATACTTTTCAGCCATGCTAATCCATCTGTTCCAATTAGAGGTTAAGGGTTATTACATTCAGCTGTAATTACAAGGAACTTGCAATAAAAATCACATTCACCATTTACTCATTTGAAATGTTCCAAGACCAGAAAAATAAAAATAAAAATGTATTTGAATCTTATATTTTTATCCTTATTTTGAAAAATGTTATTCTTTGAGTATTCAATTGTTTTCAAATTATTTCTTAAAGATTTAGTGGAAGATTTTATTATTTGGCTTCATCAGATATTGTCTGCACATAGTAAGCACTTAACAAATACCAACATTATTATTCTTCTCTCAGTATAATGTAAATTAACTGTGAAAGGCTTCTCACACTTGGAAAATTCATTCAAAGTCTGGGAAGGTAAATATGATTGGAAAATCATAAAACAAATAGGCATATATTGTGTAAAGGTTAGAAAAATGCTAAATATAAAGTTGATATTTCCATATTATGCTTTGTAGAAAAGATAATTTCATCTAGAAAATTGGATGCAGGGCATGAATGCTTCCTTGGTTTATTCTTTATTGTTTTTTAGAAACCGGTATCCTCAGTATTCAAAGACAGGACAGTTGTATGAAAACCTTTTTTTATTAAAAGGTAAATTTCTATTTTTCTTTTTTTAAATTGTGAACCAGAAAACTGTTTGCCATAATTTCCACAAGGTGGCAGCAAATATTCACTAATTGATCAGGTTATCTAGTTCTTTGTTGAACAAAATACACATGCAGTACAGTGATAAATGAAATATTTTTGTAGAATATTTGGATGGAAAAGTCATAAATATGAAACAAAAAAGAAGCTATAAAATAAATGCCGGAACCCTATCTTAACTTGATTTTAGAATATTTTTACCTTAAAAATGTATTTATGAAATTTTGGAATCTGATAACTATCACGAATTTTCTTTTAATCATGAATGAAAATTGTGCTCATGTTTTCTGAAGGTTTTAGTAGTTACCTATTCCTTTCCAATTCAATGATTTCAGAGACATAGAGAATCCATTTAGCAAATCAGCAACCAATAGGAAAGGCCAAGTCTTCTGATCTCTCATTTTAAGGCCTAACTGAGGTACGTTTCCAAAGTTCTTTTTCAAAGACATTGTTCAATCTGATTTGTCTTTTGAAAAACCAGTTTCACTTTTGACATTTTCTATTTCACATTATTAAAGTACACTTGTTCAATTTTTTTTGCATTTTAAAATAATCAGTCAAACATTTTTATCAAGCACTGTATGAAGTGCTTTGGAGAGTACAATACAAGGGAGAAATTCCCTGCCTTCAATTCATTCATTCAATAGTATTTATTGAGCGCTTACTATGTGCAGAGCACTGTACTAAGTGCTTGGGATGAACAAGTTGGCAACAGATAGAGACAGTCCCTGCCGTTTGACGGGCTTACAGTCTAATCGGGGGACATGGACAGACAAGAACAATGGCAATAAATAGAGTCAAGGGGAAGAACATCTCGTAAAAACAATGGCAACTAAATAGAATCAAGGCGATGTACAATTCATTAACAAAATAAATAGGGCAATGGAAATATATACGGTTGAGCGGATGAGTACAGTGCTGTGGGGATGGGAAGGGAGAGGTGGAGGAGCAGAGGGAAAAGGGGAAAAAGAGGGTTTAGCTGCAGAGAGGTAAAGGGGGGGTGGCAGAGGGAGTAGAGGGAGAAGAGGAGCTCAGTCTGGGAAGGCCTCTTGGAGGAGGTGAGTTTTAAGTAGGGTTTTGAAGAGGGAAAGAGAATCAGTTTGGCGGAGGTGAGGAGGGAGGGCGTTCCAGGACCGCGGGACCGGCGAGACCGAGGGACGGTGAGGAGGTGGGCGGCAGAGGAGCGGAGCGTGCGGGGTGGGTGGTAGAAAGAGAGAAGGGAGGAGAGGTAGGAAGGGGCAAGGTGATTTAGAGCCTTGAAGCCTAGAATGAGGAGTTTTTGTTTGGAGCGGAGGTTGATAGGCAACCACTGGAGTTGTTTAAGAAGGGGAGTGACATGCCCAGATCGTTTCTGCCGGAAGATGAGCCGGGCAACAGAGTGAAGAATAGACTGGAGCGGGGCGAGAGAGGAGGAAGGGAGGTCAGAGAGAAGGCTGACACAGTAGTCTAGCCGGGATATAGCGAGAGCCTGTAGCAGTAAGGTAGCCGTTTGGGTGGAGAGGAAAGGACGGATCTTGGCGATATTGTATAGGTGAAACCGGCAGGTCTTGGTAACAGATAGGATGTGTGGGGTGAACGAGAGAGACGAGTCAAGGATGACACCGAGATTGCGGGCCTGAGAGACGGGAAGGATGGTCGTGCCATCGACGGTGATAGAGAAGTCTGGGAGAGGACCGAGTTTGGGAGGGAAGATGAGGAGCTCAGTCTTGCTCATGTTGAGTTTTAGGTGGCGGGCCGACATCCAGGTGGAGACGTCCTGGAGGCAGGAGGAGACACAATGAGTTTACAGACTTGATGATCATCTTGATCAAAGACACAATCATACTGTCTGTTTTCTTTGAATAAAAAAGTGAAAGGTGAATCGGATCCTGTCCTTCTGGAGAAACATAAATATACTTTTAAAATGTCCACAGTTAAGCCACAGGTTAAACAAAGCATTTTCAAATGTATTATTTCTTCCAATTATCTTATCATGCTTAATGTTGATCTGAACTATGTCTGCATATGGATGTAATTCACATTCTGTTTTAGTGATATCACTCCCCTCAAGTAGTTTGTCCTTTTCTACTGCCCCTCCTATAAGCAACATGGATCAAAACAGCTTTGGAATTTGGTTCCTGTCCTAGCTCCCTTCAACCTCAGCTCACCATTCCCTGATTTAGCTGCTCTGTCTGACTGATTTTGTTCAGACTGGCTCGCTGCACTTTGGAGACAGCTTTAGGAAATGATAATAAGACAGACAATAGGATCTCCCTTATGTGCCATCTATTCACTTGGATCTATGAGTATTAGCATTTGCCCCACAGCACTTATAAATATACAAATATAATTTATAAATATATATTAATGTTTGTCTCTCCGTGTACACTGTATGCTTGTTGTGGCCAGGAAGTGTGCTTACCAATTCTGTGATACTATACTTCCAAGCACATAGTACAGTTTTATGCACCCAGTAAGCACTCACTGAGTATCATTGGTTGTAGAGGAGTACTGAAATGCTCTAAAACAGCCTTCACCTTCTAGGCATGATAACAGAGAGAGGCCAGTGTGTTAAAATAAAACTGGGTTTAATTTTTAAAATTTTATTGATGGATGCTTTCAAATCCTCTTTTAAATATATTGAATATACCTTAGGTGTTTAAGGTTAAAAAAAAAAAGAGTTTTAAATATTGTCAACACCAATTTGGTTCAGAAGGCTTAGGACAGTGTTTGGCACAAATAAAGTACTTAACAAATGCCACTATCATTGTTTTTATTGTTATTATTATTGATTATCATTAATAATAAATATGCCAGATCATCCCTTTGCTCCTCTCTCTATCCAACTGCTGGCCTAAAAGAAACATCTAATATACTTCAGAATCCAGGTCAGTCCCTTATGTTTATTTTTGGATGATTCCTCAAGATTGCTTTAGGGGAAGCTTTACAAAGCAATTCTTCCCTTTGTCAAATCTACTGAGGTTTAATTTAGGACTTCCTAGTGAAGGTGGGAGAGATGAAGAGTGAGATGGCAGGGTGAAATATGGTCCTGCTCCCTTTAATGCAGGGATGGCCTTCACTTCCCACTGCTTAAGCCACCCATTTACATGCCAGTTTATTGGATCTGAAAGCCTGAATTCTGGCTACTTGCCTGCCTTTGCCTACACCAGCCATGCCTCATGCTAGGAGGAAATCTTCAGCAGCAGGTTTCCCCTTCTTTCCCCTTCTCTTGTATTCAGTTTTTTGTCACTGTCCCACTTTTCATCCCTTTCCTCAACACTTCTGTCCTTCTCTACACTTTCCAAGCCTGCAATGCCCCAGTCATAGTACCCCATCCTTTAATGCATTCCCAGGATATTCTGCCAAAGATTCATCCCCATGCTCAAGGTAGAAAGCCAATGCCCCTCCTGTGCATATATGAAGAAGTGAGTGAAAAGACCAATTTTTGGTCAACATTCTCTCACACTGTTTTCCCATGAAATGAAATCCTGCTGCATTTCATGGGTTTGTACCATGTTTCATAGACTTGTTCTCTGTTTTCAAGCCTGCTTCTTGATATTTAGAACTTTGTAAAGCTTGAGGAGAGGAAGTTTTTTTCTCTATTATGACTCAGTTGGCTGGTTCATCTACTGCAGCTGTCTCCCAGAAGTCCAATGTTACATGGAATTGTTTCAAATAGTACTTAACCATGATGATTTTTATTATTATTGTTTTTTATTATTCTTATTTTATTAAGGACTTAGTGTGCGTCAATCACTGTGATAAGTACTTGGGTAAATGCAAAATAGTCAGATTAGACAGAGTCCTTGTCCTAAACAGGACTAACAATAGAAAAAAATTGGGGAGAATAAATATCGTGATACTGTTTACAGAGAGGAAACTGAGGCAAAGGGGGTTGAAGAGACTGGCCCAAGTTCACAAAGCAGGTCAGTGGGAGATTTGGTTTTTAGAACCTAGGTCTGCTTGCTCCCAGTGCTGTGTTTTCTTCTAGTACATTACACTGCCTACCTTCTATTTAAAATCTGTTCCTTAAAAAGCAAAAAAAAAGGTATATTAGTGTTTATTCGGTGCCAAGGTACTGCATTAGTACTGGAGTAGATACAAGGTAATTGAGTTGGACACAGTCCCTGACCCACATAGGGCTCAGTGTCTTAATCCCCATTTCTCAGATAAGGTAATTGAGGCACACAGTAGTTAAGTGACTTAATCAAGGTCACACAGCAAACAAGTGGTGGAGCTGGGGTTAGAACCCAGGTCTTCTGACCTCCAGGTCTGTGTTCTTTCCATTAGGTCATGCTGCTTCTCATCCAGTTTTTCCACTTAGATGTGCCCCTGCTTAGTTTAGTTTTCAGAAGCTGCTTAGCTGTTTTATCCATTTCTCTTGCACACCCAGCCCAGCTTATCTTCTGAACATAACTTCCCCAGGTTGCTGTGAACATTGCTTCAGTTAAGGTGAGCTAACTGTGTTTCAGAACCTCGTCACTGGAGATTTGTCTTGATACCTGAGTTGAACAGGGTTCTTAGGTGGTATCGGTGAGGCTGCTATAGAATCCAGATACATGTTTTCTGTCAGGTTCCAATGTAACAGGAATGTAAGGAAACCAAATACCCAATAGTCTTGTAAATTGTTGGAACTTATAGACCTTTAAGGGGTGTAGGAAATAGTTGGCCAAATGTTATGAACTGAAGAGCCACAAACCAGAAATATAATATGGTTTGGAGCTACAATTCAAAAAATCATCATAAATAGAATGGTGAGAAGGTATTTTGTGTGGGTAGGAATTGGGATAGAAAGTGGGGGGAGAGCAGGAGTTCCGGGGTACAGTAGTGATAATGGCAAGCAGCAGGGGAGAAGCAAGATAGTATAGTGGGGACAGGGGTAGGGCTGAGGATGACATTTGGGGTGGAGTTATATACAGCTTGTCTTCCTGGTCTGGGCCTATGGAGACAGGGCACCTTCATCTCAGTATCTAAAAAGGGCTGCGAAACAACACTCCAGTCCTCTATCACTGTTGAGGCTCTGGGCTTGTCACTCCCCTCCTTAAAAACCTCCAGTGTTGCCTATCAACCTCCGCACGAAACAAAAACTCTTCACCCTTGGCTTCAAAGCTCTCCATCACCTTGCCCCCTCCTACCTCACCTCCCTTCTCTCTTTCTGTTGCCCACCCCGTACACTCCGCTCCTCTGCCGCTCACCTCCTCATTGTCCCCCATTTGCGCCTGTCCCGCCGTCGACCCAGGCCCATGTCTTACTGCTGTCCTGGAATGCCCTCCCTCCTCACTCCACCAAACTAACTCTCTTTCCCTCTTCAAAGCCCTACTGAGAGCTCACCTCCTCCAGGAGGCCTTCCCAGCCTGAGCCTCCCACTTTGTGCTGCTCCTCCCCTCCCCATTCCCCCCCACTCGCCCTCTGCTTTTCCCCCTTCCCCTCCCCTCAGCACTGTGCATATTTGTATATATTATTTATTATCCTACTTACTTTGTTAATGAGATGTATATCTGCATGATTCTATTTATCTTGATGATGTTTTGTTCTGTTTTGCTTTGTTGTCTGTGAGCCTGTTATTGGGCAGGAATTGTCACTATCTGTTGCTGAATTGTACATTTCAAGCGCTTAGTACAGTGGTCTGCACATAGTAAGCACTCAATAAATACTTTTGAGTGAATGAAAATAATAGTTAATTCATTTGTGCATAAACTACACAGCAAGAGAAGAGGAACAGTATAACCACCTTAATACCCTATGTCAACACACTCTGTTTTACAGAGTGCCAAAAAAGATCCTGGACTTTTTATTCTGTTTGCTAGTTCTTTGTCTCTCTGTGCAAATTTGGTGACTGCTTCAAATTTTGTGTCGGCAACATAAATCCTTTGGTTGTATGTAAGCTGGAATATACAACTCTGTTAAGATACTTTTAAATCCTAAACCCTGTTCTGAATCTACAAATCAGTTCATGTTTTCTTGTGTAAATGAGCATATAGATGCTAAGGGTGTGTGTGGAAATGAAATGATTTGACTTGATGGAAATTAATTGTGGAAGCCCCCCATAGAAAACGTCCTGTGTTTAAAAGCTTGAATTTAGGCCCTGACCTTTCTTAGATTCATTCCCTCCTGAATATTTCATACTTCTTGCGACCTCCACACCTCTGCTTCAGCTGCCTGTTGAGACAGATTCAGTATCATCAGAATCTTCATTTTTTTCCATGTTTCCATACTTCATTCATTTTTCCTTCTTAAATTTAACGGGTGAGTTGCTGTATATAGCTTCTGGAGTCACAACCCTCAACTTTATTGGTAAATGTCGGTTGCTCTGACATTCTGTTCTGGCTATGCTGCGTCTAATTTCAGAGTCCCAACTAGAGTAATTGCTCTGATAATTTCTTTCTTCGAATTGCTTACTGTGGAGGTGACCTTAATGCCAACCTTAATCTGTTTCAATGAATTCATAATTAACAGTTAAATGGTAGAAGGTCTCTGGCTGTTTCCAATTCACTGTGAACAGAAAAAGAAATAAGTAGCCTTTAATCTATCTTCCAAAGCCCTAAGGGATGTAACACTATGTAGTTGAAACATGACATAGTCCCAGATCCACTAGGGGCTACATAACCATAGCGTTAGAATCATCCTTGTAGGGAATAAGGCCAGAATAGCAAATGATAGGTTGAAATTAGTGAAATAGCTTAAAAAGTCAAAGTCAAATGGATAGCAGCTGTAAGCGCCTCTATCAGACACTAGAGGGGAGTCATACACTTAAAGAAAATAAATGAAACCTTTTGGGCAAACAATCTTCTGCAAAAAAGAAAAGAGAGAGAGAGAGAGAGTGTAAAACCCAGATCAGATGATCTGACAAGCAAATATGGTGGTAGAAGTGGAGGTGCAGTACCTATAAATATAGGGCACAGGAAACAGTGCTTGGCACATAGTGCTTAACAAGATTATTATGATTATTTTAATAATAACAACAGGTATTGGTAACCTGTAAGTCAAGGTATCAGCAGTTAGTATCCATGACATAGGAAATATTTCATTAATGTTTAAACCTGTATAAATAAACCAAACTTTAAATCAGTGAGTCTCTTATCCGCTTGCAAAGCTTCTACATCACTACCTCAATTACTAGTGAAGCAGCACGGCCTAGTGGAAAGAGCATGGGCCTGGGAGTCAGAAGGACCTGACTTCTAATCCTGGCTCCACCACTCTTCTGCTCTGTGATCTTTGGCAAGTAACTTCTCTGTGCCTCAGTTACTTCATTTATAAAATGGGGATTAATAATGTGAGCCCAACGTGGGACGTAGACTGTGGCCAACCTGATTTGCTGGTATAATGATAATTGTGATATTTTTTAAGCACTTACTATGTGTCAAACACTTTACTAAGCACTGGGGTGGATACAAGTAAATGGGTTAGAAGCAGTCCCTGTCCCTCATGGGGCTCATGGTATTAATCCCCATTTTAACTGAGGCCCAGAGAAGTGAAGTGACGTTCCCAAGGCCACAGAGCAAACAAGTGGCAGTGCCTTCAGACTCCCAGTCCTGTGCTCTGTCCACTACGTCATGCTGCTTCCCACATACCTACCTCAGGGCTTAGTACAGTGCACATAGTAAGCACTTAACAAATAGCATGAAAAAAATATATTAAAGGGGCTTTTCCCCACACATTCTTCCCTTCATAACCTGGTTTCCCAGAGACAAAAAGATTACTCCTGAGAGATCTTTCAGCTCCCAATTCTTTTGAAAACAGGAAGGAATTGTAGTTAAGCTGCTGATTTAGATGTAGTAAACTCCAGGCAGCAGGGCCACTGAGATTTACCTTGCATTGGGAATATTACTTGGAGAATTAGGACTTCTCCTAACATAAACAGATTGGGGTTGGAATGGGCATTCCTGACCATCTCTGATTCCTCAGTGGCCCAAGACCCTGTCCTGTGGAAACAACAAGGCTTTGGGGAAACAGAACCCCTATATGAGCCTCAGCTAAGCCTACTCCTTCTCCCTGTGCTGTGCCCCAAATGGTAGCTCAGGATATCACGTTATTATCTCACACAGGTTCATCTCAGAATATTACTGATTCCTCTAAAACATAGGTCCTTATTTCTACCTCCTATGTCACTTCCACTGCCCCTTGAATCAGCATGTTGTCTCTACTCTTCAGTCAGACAGAAAACTGTTCTATCCCCCTGTATCTTTGGTCCCCACTGTGCCTTCTGAAAATTTTGGAATCCATCTTTCTCCATTTCAATCTCAGTAAAAGCTATTTTCTCATGGCCCAAAGCTATGTTGTATTTCCCTGAACCACAGTGATGACCTCTCCATTTTCAGCAAGTTCCATTTGGTCACTCTCTATTTGTTTAACTCATTTCTCAGACTACTGAAGAATATTGAGATTACAACTCATGTGACTTTGTTTTCTGACCCAACTTGAAGCTTCAGAATGAAAAAAGCAAAAACAAATCAGGAATTACTTCAAATTCATTGTTTTGGTCCATAAAAGCAGTACCATAAGCAGGGACAGTATGGGTTAGCTGTTTTTCTCTCTGTTTGGATACAATCATTAACAGCCTGACTTGGTCCTCTTGACAAAACTTAGAGATGAATACTGAAACTGTTTCCCCATTTTATGAGTGAGGAAGCAGATGGTTAGAGTCATTCTTAGGACGATACATTTAACTAGTCATTTCTCAAATACAAGAATTAAACATGGCTCCATTCTGTTTTTTCATGAATAATGTGCTGCTTCCAAATGTATGCAATTTGTAATTCAGAAAGCATAGAAACCAATAATAGGAATAAAACAATTATAATATTGAATTAAAGAACTACAATTATGGTTTTCTTACATATTATCAATATGGAATTTTCAACAAGTTGACTTGAAATACAGCTTATGTATTTCTTAACCAAATGGCAAAAAACTAAATAAAATTAGTGAGGAAATAATATTATGTTAGGAATTGGTTAAAAATCTAATTATGTCTTCTATAGCATAAGAATTCCAATAACTGTAGCTAATTCAGTTTTCAGGAGTGATCATGGAATTTTCTCAGTGGTTATTTATTATTAATGCCAAATCCCAAAACAATTTATGCTATCTCAAAAATGGCTTATAAGCTTTCCCATCATAATAACAATGGAAATATTGAAGCAAATAAATTCCAGAGTTTGCTCATAATTAAGAAACCAAATATAAATGACAAATTGATTATTTCTTCTTTCTCTAACATTGTTTTGGGTTTTACGTTCTTAATGTGAACAAAAAATGTTTAGACATGATTAATATTATCTGAAACAGCATTTTAACAGGCATACTTAAAACTAAGATTTTTGTTATTTTATCGTAGACTACAGTGAAACAATGCTGTTAAAGACAGTTTCACTCAAATACTTCAATTTTACTGGTTCCATAATAGAACACTTTTCAAGTTTTCGTAAGACCGACACGTAGTCACCTTCCTAGAACACTGATCCTGTGTCTACAGACACTATATGGTCATGCCATAAAAAGCCATAACGATGAGTCACTTTATTCACAGACATGAACAAGAGAATGTTAAAATGTCATTACTGGATCAGACCAGTTGTTCTCTTGGTCTAATATAGTTTCCTCAAACAATGGTAACACGGTGCTTGAGCATCCTTCTGAATATTTAGGAAAATGTCCTCTAATAGCCCTAACTTTTTCCTTTGGTAACTTTTTTTTAGCTTTCACTCTGGATAAATACAAATCTAAATCTGTATCTGGACCTGTGGATATTGTTGAAATAGTTGTTCTGCAAAATACCTTGCAGTTCGCAAACCTGTAAGCTTACTAAACACTGTTCGAAGAAATGTTTCCTTTTGTTACTTGGAACAAATCACATTCTAACTTCAGTGGATATCCCTCACAGCCTATTTTTAGATTCAGCAAACATTTCCTCCTTGATCACAACCTTCATGACTTTATAGAATTCAGTTATCATCATCCATCATCGTATTTTATGAGCAACTATGATCATGTCCCTTCCTTAGCTTCCTTCCCCAGATCTTTTAAATGCAGTGATCAGAAATGCTCTTAGAACTCCAATTTTGAGTCACCCATTTTTTTGTATGGTGGAAAACTTAATTTTTTTTTTCTTTTCCTCCAGTCTCCTTCTATAGGATTTTCAGACATCTTAATGGCCTTTTTGGATACTGCTGCCATTGGACTAATGATATAAAAGAACAGGCAACAAAAATTCTGATATTTTTCTCTACGTTATATGGAATATCATCACGCAGTTATAATTGGGATAATACTGCATTTGCTCACAATGGAATTCATCCTCTGTTTTTCAGTCCCTTCAGTTGGCTTTATGAGGTCATTCTGGAGTCATTTCCCATTCACATGACATGTCATTGAGTAGAAGAACTAGGTTTAATCAGCAAATTTGGAGATACTCTGAAAGGCTCTGCTTCCAAATAATTTAGGAACATGTTAAACAAAATCAGTCTGTGGACAGAAACTTGAGAAGTCACACTATTTAAATGTCTCCCTCCTGAAAAGCAGCTTCTTGTCCCTGTACTCTGTTCCCTATTTTAGCCAATTCTCTGTCCATGCCAGAATATACCGTCTAATCGCATAACTCAGGTATTTTTTAAACATACCTAATGTGGAATCTTGTCAAAGGGATTTTGTAAAGAATGTATAGTGGAAAAGATATTGAATACAGAGGAAATATGACAAGAGTTCAAAATCACCATCTTCTAAAAGAGTTAGGAATGGAATTAATAGGTCAGCATGACTTCTGGCAGATACAAGGAATAATGTGGTATTATGGTATTTATTAAGAGCTTACTTTGTGTCAAGTACTATTCTAAGTTCTGAATCCCAGTATCAGCCTAGGAGCCCTGCCCCACGTCCATCACTGTGTGGAGAGGATTCTGTAGTGGCAGCTGCTACAGTGGTAGGTTCATGAGGAGTTCTAGACAGATTTTGCAGGTCTACTCAGGGAAAAAGTCAAGTGTGGCTGGGACCAGACTTCCCCACTACCACGATGCATTAGCATCATCCAGGAACTGCTGTGCCACAGTTGTGGCAAGAAAAGACTAAAGTGTTGCTTGAACACCTCTTTCTTCCAGCTCTCCCAACGTCTCAGACCATGCCCCCTCAGTGCCACAGGACACTGGGTCCTATAGCTCCCGTTATACCTGCTGGGGTTAGACGGGGCTGAATCATATTAAGCTCAGACTCTTCTTAAAACCAAGGTTCTAGGATCTGCTGCTATCCCACTCCCAAGCCCTGATGCCTCTCCTAGGACAAAGCATGGAGGCCCCATTACCCCCTATACAACCTTTGGAAATCCTTCCACTAAACCGTAAGTTCCTTAAGGAGAGGAAAAATAGTGTCAACTAGCTCTATTGTACTCTCCTAAGTGCCTAGTGCAGTACTCTGCACACAGTAAGCATTCAATAGATACCATTGACTGATTAATTGGTGAAGCGGCAGTGGTTTGTGAAGTGGGACTGTTTAGCATGCCTCAGTGGAAAGAGTCTGGGTTTGGGAGTCAGATAACACAAGTTCAAATCCTGACCCCAATGCTTGCCAGCTGTGACTGGGCAAGTCACTTCTCTGTGCCTCAGTTACCTCATCTGTATAATGGGGTTTAAAAATTGTGAACCCCACGTGGGACAATCTGATCACCTTATATCCCCCCAGCACTTAGAACAGTGCTTTGCACATAGTAAATGCTTAACAAATACCGTCATCATTATTATTATTATTTTCCTGGAGAACAGGGAGTTTGAGGACTCAAATGTACAAAAAATATTCCTTTACTTGTCTGGAAGTTGTTTCCTTGTTTTGTTGATTTTGTGGTTGGTTTTTTGCAATCACTGTTTTCTTGTTTTTTATCTGACTACCTTTTCCCAGTTCAAAGTCCTTGTGTGACAGGGACTGTGTCTGATCTATCTACCCTAGTGCTTAGCCCAATGTTTACCCCTAAGCACTCAGTAAATATCATAACTAGATAGTTAATGTAGTTAGCAAAGTGACAGTGAGATCCTATCCATCACAAGTACCAACAGCATAATTTTCACATATAATTCAATAGTATTTATTGAGCGCTTACTATGTGCAGAGCACTGTACTAAGCGCTTGGGATGAACAAGTCGGCAACAGATAGAGACAGTCCCTGCCGTTTGACGGGCTTACAGTCTAATCGACGGGCTTACAGTCTAATATAATTGGAAGTAGTATTGCCTAGTGGAAAGAACAAGGACCTGTGGAGTCAGAGAACATAGCTTCTAATCCTGCTCTGTTACATTCATTCATTCAATAGTATTTATTGAGCGCTTACTATGTGCAGAGCACTGTACTAAGCGCTTGGAATGAACAAGTTGGCAACAGATAGAGACAGTCCCTGCCGTTTGACAGGCTTACAGTTTAATCAGGGGAGACGGACAGACAAGAACAATGGCAATAAATAGAGTCAAGGGGGAGAACATCTCGTAAAAACAATGGCAACTAAATAGAATCTAGGTGACGTACATTTCATTAACAAAATAAATAGGGTAATGAAAATATATACAGTTGAGCAGACGAGTACAGTGCTGAGGGGATGGGAAGGGAGAGGGGGAGGAGTAGAGGGAAATGGGGGGAAAAGAGGGTTAAGCTGCGGAGAGGTGAAGGGGGGGTGGTAGAGGGAGTAGAGGGAGAAGGGGAGCTCAGTCTGGGAAGGCCTCTTGGAGGAGGTGAGTTTTAAGTAGGGTTTTGATTGCTGAGTGACCTTAGTCAAGTCACTTAACTTCCCTATGCTTCAGTTCCCTCATCCTTAAAATGGGGATGCAATATTCGTTCTCCCTCCTATTTAGGCTGCGACACCCCTGTGGGATCTGCTTATCTTGTATCTACCCCAGAATTTAGTAAGTGCTTGACACATTATAAGCACTTAACAAATACCACAATTATTAATAAGGATGCATTTTCAAAACAATTACATACATGGAATCAATCACAAGATGAATAGCCTTATCTTCAAATGTGAAGAACAGATGTCTAAATGTCATGACATCATTTTTGAAACACATTCAAACTGAGTACAGGTGAACTTATAATTGTTCTTTTGAATTACCAATTTCATGAAAGTGATTATAGTTACAGCTATTCTTTCACCCTGAAGGTGATATTGTACCCTTTTGTGCAATAGCATATTCATATAATTGCTTTGGTGCTAATAATTTCAAAAAGCACACAATTACCATAAGCATTTCCAAAAGTACAGGTTAGGTTAAGATAAAGATACTCTTATAAATGTATGAATTAAGGTAGTTCTATATTTGCTAATTTTGTAAAATTGAAAGAACAAGTAAAAAATCTGCATCATTATTATTTTCCCCCATTCCCTTCACTTTGTAGATTATTCACATTTTATCATCTAAGAAGTATAAACATGACCTACTGAAAAGAGCATATGTTTAGGAGTTAGGAGTCTTGAGTTCTAAACCAGTCCCTGTGATGACCTTAGACAAGTCACTTAACATTAACTGACACAACATCATAAAATAGAGATCCATCAATTAATCAATGGTATTCATTGAGTGCTTTCTGTGTGTAATCCCTGTACAAAGCATTTGGGTGAATACACAATAGAGTTGGTAAATACGATCCTGGCACTCAACGATTTTACAGCTAGTGGCGATAAAATGCTTGCTATTTCTAACTTTTGGATTGTGAAACCCATGTAAAAGAGGAATTTACCCAATATGGCTATGATTTATCCAATATGATTACATTGAGAATAGCATTAATGATAATTAATCAGATAATACTATAATATGTTCACTGTCTGTATTTTTCATATATGGTAATACCTTTTCACAGACTTGCATTTTCTTTTTTATTTTAAAGAGAACATGTTTAGCTGGATTTCTGATCAAATGAATTTCTCATCAAATAGACTGAAGTGGAGGACTTTCCTAACTATCTGTTAGCCTCTCAGTAATGGTAGGTTTCTCTAACAAGTCAAAATGACATGTGCTGCTGATTTCTGGATTGGGTATTTGTGGGATAATTCTATACATCAAAAGCTCTTTGGTACAGTGTAGTGAAGCTTAAGCCTACCCCTCACCTCTGGAACATATACTCCAGAAAGTACAACCTGAATCTATTTTTCCCCATTTCTTCCACTTCTTACTATAAAGAATGACTTCAGATCAGTATCCTTGCTGAAGAATCTAGGATTTTTGTATTTTGTTTGGCAGGCAGGAGTGTGTGAGGGAGGGCAGAAAGCAGTGATGGAGATGGGGAGACTTGCTTTTACCCTGTAAAGAATTCCCAGCTAACAAGGCATCTCATTTCACATGCCATTCACAATAATAAGTGTTGTCTTCATGACCCACCTCACAAACTCCCAAACCATTTATCTTGAAATGCAGGCAGAGACAAGAATGCAAATTCATTTAGATACAGAGAGATCATAAAAGATCAAGTAATTATTCAGTAACCCACAGCATATTGAAATATATTCACAAGGTTTTGGATACATTTTCAAGTTATTTAAGGTGTGCCTCTTTAACTATCCCTCACCTAGGGAATCAGGTTAATTACCCTAAGACTGGTCAATGTGCAGAAGTACAAAAAAGTAGCATGAAGAAGCAGTGGTGAAAGTGGACCTTTACTAGGATGGTCACTGAAGACCTGTAAGTGAAGTCAGATGCTTACCGCCAAGGCTGAAGTATCACTCAATGTTGTCGTGGCCTGGGTTGGTTTAATGCTGAGGTAAAAATTTTAAATGACAGTGGAGGATCTGTAATCAAATGTGAGATAAATCAGAGTAGGCTGGAAGTGGAAATAGGGTGCGGTAGCCCCTTCTTGGTTTGGGCTCACTGATTGATAAATGTTTTATTTGAAGGAATACTCTGCTGTTCCTCAGTAATGTCCATGAATATGAGAGTCCTATCACCCCTACATGGTTGACATTTTGCAGCATGGCATTAGCAGCAGCATCCAGTGGAAAGAGAACAGACTGTGGAGTCAAAGGACCTGGGTTCTAATCCCAGGTCTTCCATTTACCTGCTGTGTGATCCTGAGCTTCTCCATTTTTTAGTTTCATCATCTTTAAAATCCAGATTAAATAATTTTCCCTCCTATGTAGACTGGGAGCCCCATGAGGGACAGGAACTGTATCAAATCTGATTATCTTGTATCTAGCCCAGCACTTAGTATGGTGCTTGGTGGAGGATAAGCACGTAATGAAATAAACACCATAAATAGAATGCGGTACAATAGAGGTGGTAGACACGGTTCCTAACTTTCATGCTTTCTAGGAAGGCCACTGTATTATAACTGGTATCAGACTAAAATCTCTATTCGAAAGTTTGGAATGGGCCATGGGAGGCACAGTCATAAGAATTTTAGGAGATAATCAATCAATGGTATTTATTGAGTACTTATGTGCAGAGCACTGTACTAAGAGATTGGGGGGGTACAGTATGACAGAATTAGCAGAATATTCCCTGTCCATATCGAGTATGCAGTTTAGAGGGGGAGACATACATTAGTATGAATAAATACATTGTAATATATAATTTAAAGTTATGTAGATAATTACTGTGAGAAGGGGGTGGGATGAAAATTAAGTTCCAAAGGTCATAGATCCAAGTGCATAGATGACTCACAAGGGAGGGCCCAGGAACGCTTTGAGAATCCAACCCTGAATGGAAATGCTCAGGTCCTAGATATTTATTACTTGGAGGGTCTCACTCAGGTTGGCAGTGAACCTTGGTCATTACTCTACCTTGGTCATTACTCTAAGACAAAATTTAAATTCCTCATGAGCCAGTCTGGATTCACTGAAGTCAAGATGGAATGAGGGAAGAAAAAGATTTTGCAGTGATATACCCAATGGAAGCCTCCAGCTTCCATTAATAAATAAGTGTATTTTATTCACTGAAAACAGAAAGCGTGTTCATTTCATGGATGAAACTAGAGGGAGGAAAAAACAAAGATGATTAAAGGTTAGGAAATTAGAGCCTATGATGAAAGACCAATGGAACTGAAATTATTTATTCTGTGGACTAAAGACTGAGAGGAGACTTAAAATAACCTTTAAATTTACGACATTTTACATGACGTAACCTAATTTACTGGAAAGAGCTTGTTTGGAAGTCAGAATACTTGAGTTCTAAGCCTGGATTTTCCACTGACCGATAGTTTCTTTGGTCAGATAGTTTCCCTAAATCCTCCTCTCTTTCTGCCTCTCAATCTCTTTCTCTCACTGTCTCTTAAGGTTAGGGTACATATCACAAACATGCACATAAACGTGCATCTGCACTATCTCTCTCTGTCTCTCTTTGTCTCTCTCTCTCTGTCTCTCTGTCTCTCACAGACACACCCACACCACCACCCCCACACCTCCCCCCATTGATTTCCCAAAATAGCATTACTAACGGTGAGGTGCTTTCCATGTGGCTAGGTATGGCTGTAAATACCAGATCATGATTAACAATCCAGTCCCTTTTGGTTGCACATAAGGATATTTCATATTTTATCACTTAAAGGAGCTATTGTTGTTTTAGGAGATTGACACTTGGAATCTCAATTTTCTGAATATCTCTGCTCAAAGAATACCATCCCGCCCTCCCCCCCCCCCCCCAACATGATTTCTAGTAAATAAGGATGAAATTAGTGGTATGGATAAAGATACTTTATTAAGTAATTATAATGTTGAAGTCACAGTATAAAGCCCTAGGAAGAGTACATAAGTTTAAATTAACTATGGTCTATAGACCACATAGGATTTACAATAATAATAATGTTGGTATTTGTTAAGCGCTTACTATGTGCAGAGCACTGTTTTAAGCCCTGGAGTAGATACAGGGTAATCAGGTTGTCTCACGTAAGGCTCATAGTCTTAATTCCCATTTTATAGATGAGGTAACTGAGGCACAGAGAAGTTAAGTAATTTGCCCACAGTCAGCTGACAAGTAGCAGAGCGGGGATTTGAACCCATGAGCTCTGACTCCCAAGCCCAGGCTCTATTCACTGAGCCACGCTGCTTCTCTCTGTTTAGGGTATAGGAACTTCAAGACAATTTTGTGAGGAAAAAGCAAACTCATCTCTGTGTCAATTCTTTGTAGGCTTAGGAAGAAAAGAACTGTATAAATAGAAGATATTAGTATTGCCCTGGATATATAGCTTTGATTCATTTTGGGATGTACTATTACTGAAGAGGCATGTGTTAATGGAAACTGTAGGACTGACTCTTCTGTGTCTATTGCACACGGTATCAATCTTATATGCCATCTCTCCAAATATGTTACGTACTGACTGTTTGCGCTCTTGCTGTCTAGTCCACCTCTGAGCAAACTTCTAATTATCAGCACCCTGAATTATATCAGCCACTTCTAAGACTTCAATCAGTGGTGCTTACTTAGTATTTACTGTGTGCAGAGTGCTATACTAAATGCTTGGGAGAATACAATGTGATAGAGTTGGTAGACATCATCCCTGCCCTCCAGGAGCATACATTCTATTGAGTTCAGTGTGGAGTTTACAGTCTAGATCTATGAATTATTTATGCATAGCTAATCTTCTGACTTGTGTATGTAATAGTTTTTCTAATCCTATTACTACTAATAATAGTGTTGGTATTTGTTAAATGCTTACTATGTGCAGAGCACTGTTCTAAGCGCTGGGGTAGACACAGGGGAATCAGGTTGTCCCATGTGGGGCTCACAGTCTTAATCCCCATTTTACAGATGAGGTAACTGAGGCACAGAGAAGTGAAGTGACTTGCCCAAGGTCACACAGCAGACAAGTGGCAGAGCTGGGATTCGAACTCATGACCTCTGACTCCAAAGCACGTGCTCTTTCCACTGAGCCACGCTGCTTTTGCATTGTTTGTACATAAAGATGAATCCTTTTTGGGTTTATCTCATTCAAGACTCTTGATCTTTGTGAAACATTTGCCCTATAGTTCTTCTGTTCTCCCTAAGGGAACTTATTTCTCACTTTCCCAAATCTTATTGCGAGGTCATTCCTCTCTCTCCTCATAAATACATTTCTCAGAATGAATTGCAGAATAGGGATTAGGACTTGCAGGCTCTGGGTTGAGAATCTCTTATTTATCCCTTCAGCCACTCTGCTTCCCATATGTTTGTATAAGAAGGCAACAGCAGCTCCTCCTTTACTCCAGCTCTGCTGTTAGGCCTGCTCATTGACGGTGGCTGGAAGTACAATTCACAGCTCTTGGGTATAGATGCTGCAAACCTCCAGAAAGGCTCAGTAATTAAGGAGCTTATTAAAACCTGTGCTTTATACAAGAATCATCTTTCTTTTTCTTCTCTGCTTCGCTGATGTTAGATTAGCCAGTACTGCTTTTGCTGCTATCACCACATGGCTAAAGTTGATCATCCTTGACACTCTTTTCTGATATTTATTAAAAATGCTTTACAATGTGCCAGGTACTGAAACTGGGTAGATACTAGATAATCAGACTGGGCACAGTCTTTGTCCCATGTGGAGCTCACAGTCTTAATTCCGTTTTTCCTGAAGGATTGAGTAGGAACTGAAGGAACTGAGCCACAGAGAAGTTGTGACTTGTCCACGATCCCACGGCAGACATGTGGCAGAGATGGGATTAGAACCCAGGTCCTTTTGACTCCCAGGCCTGTGCTTTAACCACTAGACCATGCTGCTTCTAAGAAATTGACTCCAAAGGAATTGACCAAGAAGAACTGTTCCTGGTGGCAGCAGTCAGGGCTTCTGCAGACATTCTAAGGGAGAGAAAAATTTGTGACTTCTTCCCATACTGAATGACATTATGTTCCACTGCAGGCAAGCAAAACCTTCTGCAGAATGTGACTGTATGTGCAGGCAGCATACCTAATGATATCATTTGGAAGCTCATTCAAAATCATGAAGACCATGTGCTGAGTGTTCTCTGAGCATTTCTTCAGTGGAGTCCCTGATCTGTCTCCCAGCTGCTTGCATTCTGGGTCCCCTCCCCCCTACCCTGCCCTACACCCCCTAATGAAGTTGTTTTTCTGTCTGAGGTTAGACACTTTAAAAGATTTCAACCACCTCACAGTTTGGTAGCTAAAGGGCTGTCAAGTAGACCAAGTATATCCTGTGGGAGATTTCTGACTTCCATCTCACCTAACCCCTAAACTCTCTATTAACAGCCACCCCACTTTGCCCATCTCTAACCTATGTTTACTTAATGACCTCCCTCCCCAACAAAGACATCAACAACATCTCTCCCTGTAAACACTGAGATGGATAGCTGGGCAAGGCAGGTGATTGGTGCTAATCGACTTAACTGTTATCCCAATTGACGGGTGTCCTAATAGAGGAGGAGGTGGAGGTGTCAAGTGTATGGGGGCTTTATAGCAACAACCCACAAGGCTGGGTCAGGTCATTAGGTTTAGGGGGACTGGGTCAGTATCACCTACAATATATCGAGAGTGCAGAGGAGGGGCAACTGGAGCAGCTCCCACAGTGAGACAGCCATTTTGCTGAGCTTCTTCAGGGAAGCTGCTGCTAGGCTGAGCTTCAGGATATAGAGAATCCTCTCTTGTGCTCCCCATTTTCCACCTTCCTCAAGCTGGGCTAACTGACTTCAGTCAATAAATCAATTCTATTTATTGAGCTCTTACTGTCTGCAGAGCACTGTACTAAGTGCTTGGAAGAATACAATATAACGGAGTTGGTAGACACTTTCCCTCCCCACAACAAACATACAGTCTAGAAGGGGGGAAAAAGCACAGATTCAAAACACAGTGTCTTCTTTAAAAATCAGACAGCTGGGACAAGATGCCTCTTCAGGTTGCATTCCTCTAGGGTGATGGTGGCAGTAGAACATTAGCCTAGGTCAGCAGCCCAGGGCAGTGTCTGGGGGCCAATGCTGAGTTCTAACCTGTGGGTCCAAAAAGTCACTTCACCTGTTCTTCTCCATCAATTTCCCTTTGTTAACAGAGTGGATGTATTTTAGATGGCCGTCACACGCATAGTGTCAGAGGGAGCAGAAGGACGCACCAAGTAGTGAGACATACAGGTCAGTGTCAGTGTCGTATCATATCTGTAGGATGGCCATTTCAAGCAGGTCTATTTTAGGTATCACCTTCATAATGTTCTAAGCACCAACCACGTTTTCAAGATCAAGATAAGGTGTACTTTTGGAAGTGGCTGAGGCCTCCCCTAAGTCCGAGGACCTTGGACTGCAGCTCCGTTTAATCATTCATTTAATCCAGCCCTGTCTTAGTTGTATTCCCAGTGACCACCATAGAGTTTGGCAATACTAATGGCTCTCCCTCTCCTCCACCCCCAACACCTCTCTTTCTTTTTTCTTTCTTACTTTGGTCTCTATTTCTCTTGTCTCTCTCTTCTTCTCCCCTTGCCCTTGGTCTCCCACTTCCTGTCTCTCCTTTTTCTTACACTCTGTCTCTTTCTATTCTGCAGTATCATTTTCTGTCAGTTTACCCCACTTATCACTGTGCCTCCTGGAACAGAAATGAAAAATTTTCATTTTGAATAGAGGGATGAAAGAAGACAGTATTTTTAGGGTTGTAGGAAAGAGCTTGAAAGTGACAGGCAGACTTCAATTAATCATCAGTGGTATTAAGTGCTTCCTGTGTGCAAAGCTCTGTACTAAGCACTTAGAAGAGTACAGTATAATGGAGTTGATAAATTTGATCCCTGCCCATGAGTAGTTTAGGTGTCATAAGGAACTAATTACTAGTAGGTTTAATCTGGTTTAGAAACTTTTCACTCTTTCTAACACTCAGGAAGTGTTGTCAGAGACCTGTGGCTTAGTGGAAAGAGCTCGGGTCTGGGAGTCAAAAGATCATGGGTTCTAATCCAGGCTCTCCTACATGTCTGCTGTGTGACCTTGGGCAAGTCACTTCACTTCTCTGGGCCTCAGTCACCTCGTTGGTAAAATGGAGATTAATGACTGTGAGCCCCACCTCATTACCTTGTATCTACCCCAGTGCGTAGAACAGTGCTTCACACCTAGTAAGCAATTAACAAATACCATCATTCTTCTAGAATGTGAGCCCATTGTTGGGTAGGGATTGTCTCTATCTGTTCCCGAGTTGTACTTTCCAAGTGCTTAGTACACACTGCTTAGAAGTAGCATTGCTCAGTGGAAAGAACACGGGCTTGGGAGTCAGAGGTCATGAGTTCTTATCCCTGCTCTGCCACTTATCAGCTGTGTGACTTTGGGCAAGTCACTTAACTTCTCTGTGCCTCAGTGACCTCATCTGTAAAATGGGGATTAAGACTGAGCCCCAAGTGGAGCAACCTAATTACCTTGTATCTACCCTATGCTTAGAACAGTGCTTGGCACATAGTAAGCACTTGACAAATACCAAAATTATTATTCTTAGTACAGTGCTCTGTACAGAGTAAGCGCTCAGTAAATCTGATTGAATTGAATAAATGAATGAAATGAACAAGACTAAGAAAGCATTGAATATGAGAGGGAAGACAGGACAAGATTGAAGATTACAACCAAAATTGTGGACTTCTGGATAGGAAAGTTGATGGGGGTGATAGTGACAGTAAAAAAAAATCAAAACAAAACAAAAAGGATCCCAGCAGCCCTGTTTTTAATATTTTCATTGATTGGATTTCAAAATATATAAGTGAAAATTGTGAAAGTAGGTACTTATATAAATATATGAATTATAAAATTAAATATGTCCCCATTTATCTAAAATACTGACAACGGTATTTTGTTTTCAAATAAATCATTACATTGGGTGTGATTAACAGAAACACTTGCTTATCCTTATGACTTTGATCATAGGTTAAACAAAGAGCAGGCAAAATAATTGAGAGTAACTCAAAGTGATAATACTTCTTATATCAGTGACACTTTTGAAGTAAAATTATGAAATATGTGTACAAGGCAAATTTCTTAGATCATATTTTATAATTTTGCAGTCAATAAAGATTATTTTTATAATAACTTAATCCGTAAAGTTAGCTTCCACATTAGTGTAGCCCCTGGCTTCAGTTCTCTTCTAGGTGCACTGTACCACTAAGATTAATAGCTCATGTCCATTAAGAGATCACAAATAGTCCTTACTCAACAATTGTATCATCATAAATTTTCCCACCACCATATTTCTCTGAGTCACAGGACACTTCAAAATAAATTACTTGATCTTCCAGCATTCTGACAAGTTTGCAAAAGGTCAGTATCAAGAGTGCATTTTTTTTTTACAAGTATTGACATGTATATAAGTATAGACATATATGGGCATGTGTATACAGGACCCAAGATATTGAAAGCAGCTAAGAATTCGAGGAAGATTAGGAAAAGTTAGAATTGATTAGATTTGCCGAGAGAGAACTTTAAAGTCAGTGCCTTCAAAGACAGCAGCCTGAGTACAACGTGACTTAGTGGAAAGAGCACCGTCTTCAAAGTCAGAGGTCATGGGTTCTAATTCTGGCTCTGCCACTTGTCAGCTGTGTGACTTTGGGTAAGTCATTTCACTTCTCTGTGCCTCAGTTACCTCATCTGTTAAATGGGGATTAAGATTGAGAAGCAGCGTGGCTCAGTGGAAAGAGCATGGGCTTTGGAGTCAGGGCTCATGAGTTCGAATCCCAGCTCTGCCACTTGTTGGCTGTGTGACTGTGGGCAAGTCACTTAACTTCTCTGTGCCTCAGTTCCCTCATCTGTAAAATGGGGATTAAAACTGTGAGCCCCACGTGGGACAACCTGATTCCCCTATGTCTACCCCAGCGCTTAGAACAGTGCTCAGCACATAGTAAGCGCTTAACAAATACCAACATTATTAAGACTGCAAGCCCCATGAGGGACAATCTGATTAAGTCGTATCTCCCCAATGCTTAGAATATTGCTTTGCACATAGTAAATGCTTAACAAATACCATCATCATCATTATTATAGAAAAGCAACCTGGTGTAGTGGATAGACCACGGACCTTAAAGTCAGAAGGTCTTGAATTCTAATCTCGGTTCTGTTGCTGCCTGCTGTGTGACCTTGGGCAAGTCACTTCACTTTGGGCCTCAGTTCCCTCATCTATAAAATGCAGTTTAAGACTGTGAGTCTCACTAGGACAGGGACTGTGTTCAACACAATTTGCTTGTATCCACCCCAGCACTTAGTACAGTGCCTGGCACATAGTAAGTACTTAATAAATACCAAAAAAAAGAGTGAAGAAGATGAACAGATTATATAAAGAGAGTCGAGGAAGGAATTAGAGGAGAGAAATTAAGACAGTAAGGATAACAACCCAGTATAGAAGGGAACTTCTCTTTTTTTAAATGGGGCAAATCAACTTCCTACAGACTTGGGGAGAAATGGTTGACCTTAGGTCTTTCCCATCCCATCTTTGTAACACAAGAGCAGAATGGTTGGGCAGAGTTTGAGGCTCAGGAATTCATGGTACTACAACATCCTCTAAGTATATTTTCCCAGGACTGTAAGGTATAGAATTGGAGCAAGCCCTCTGCACACTAACTCCCAATAAATGTACTCTACTTTATAGCCCTAAAAGAGCAAGACTTTCAACTTTAAGTTTTCTAAATGAGTGTCACTGCCAATTGGTTCTGACAATATTATTGCAGTTGCAAATGCCAGTGAGTCAAAATGGTTACAAAAACTTTGTCTTAAAGCTATCGAATTGTCTCCAACCCATAGCGACACCATAGACACATCTCTCCCAGATTGCCCCATCTCATCTGCAATTATTCTGGTAGTATATCCATAGAGTTTTCTTGGTTAAAATACAGAAGTGGTTTACCACTGCTTCCTTCCATGCAGTAAACTTGAATCTCCGCCCTTGACTCTTTCCCATGCCACTGCTGCCCAGCACAGGTAACCTTTGACTTGTAGCAGATTGCCTTCCACTCCCTAGCCACTGCCCAAGCTATAAATGAATGGATATACCTCTCCTTGACTGTCCCTCCTGTAGTCAAGACTGGTAGAGACTGAGGTACACTGAGTAGGTTGGCATTAGAAGAGTGTAGTATACAGGCTGAGTTTTAATATGAGAGCAGTGAGGTAACATAGAATGAGATAAGTTGATGATGGTGAGTAGTTTCTGTTTGATGTGGAGGAGCAGTCTTCATCCCCATTTTACAAATGAGGTAACTGAGGCACAAAGAAGTTAAGTGGCTTGCCCAAAGTCAGGTACTGGAAAATACCTGAAACTCTCCAGGTTTGACCCTGAGGGGGTTACAAAAACTTACCAGAACTGAAATCACCATAGATACATCCATGTTAGGTTGACTCCTTCAGTAATTGTGGGGGCAGGCGGGAAACTGTGGGGAAAGAGAATTTCAAAGTGATGAGTTACAGCCAATGGATGCACAGTGGTCAGAAACTTATATTTTCCCCCTTCTCTATCTGACCACAAGTACTGCCTACTCTGCACATCACATTCCCCTTCCCCTTCTGCTCATTCTGACTTTAGCTATTCCTTCTTCCTCAACCCTGGCCTTTTGATCAGGTTAGAGACAGGGAATTTTATCTGTTCGCCTGGCATCTATTTTAGGAAAACAAAGCAGACCTGGGCAATTGCCCAGAGTGGAGAATTTACTGCTACCTGTCTTAAAATCTGTATCATATATTGTGCTTTCAGCTCTGATGCTGTACCAACTGTATATATATATTAAAAAAAAACACTGTATTGCGTGGAGCTGAGGTAACTCTGACTAGCAGGGGATACTCTGTCAACTACTAGCACTAGTAGAAGTGAATTTATCTCTGACTTTCCACTTGAACACAGTGCAGAGCCTTTAAAGTTTTCTTTGACAAGCCCATAAACAAAAACTTCCAAGGACAAATGGTAGTTCAGTGTCAAATACACTGTAAAGCACATCAAACTTCACTAGATGGAGCTCTGGATTAAATAGCTGAACATTTTCCAAAGAGAACCTAATCTGTCTAATTAAAGATATGTATATTTGGAAAGCAGTCTGTTTCCTCTATTGCTGATATGATATGAATTTCTTTACTTTATATTGTTACCACTCCGCTCTCATTGTTTATGAGAAGATATAAACGGCATAAATGCTGAGAGTACTAATTGGAAAATGGTGCTTATCCCAATATAACAATTAGGATTACTTAGTGATACAGGGATGTATTAAATAGTATGGCTCACTGTTACTTTAAAAATCCATCTTTTTCCTGTTCTGATAACTTAATAAGAGTTTTTTTCATAATGCCTATAGACTTAAATCATCTTAAATCTTCAAACTTCATCAAAGCACTTGCTCCTTCCTTTCTTTCCTCCCTGACCACCATCTTCAACTCTTCACTCTCCAGTGGCATTTTCCCCACAGCTTTCCAACGTGCTCATGTCTCCCCTTTCCTTAAAAAAACGAAACAAAACCTTATGGTTTCCTCCAGTTATTGCCCCATTTCTCTCCTACCATTCTTCCCCAAACACCTCGAATGAGTTATCTATATCCACTATTTCAAGTTCCACTGCACCAATTTTTTCCATGTGCCACCCCTGCCCCCTGCCCCACATCTGGCTTCCTTCCCTTTCACTCCACAGAAACTGCCACTCAAAGGTCACCAGTGATTTCCTTCTTGCCAAATCCAACAGCCTCTACTCCATCCTAATCCTCCT
Organism: Ornithorhynchus anatinus; assembly: GCF_004115215.2. Taxonomy (NCBI): domain Eukaryota; kingdom Metazoa; phylum Chordata; class Mammalia; order Monotremata; family Ornithorhynchidae; genus Ornithorhynchus; species Ornithorhynchus anatinus. The sequence goes on along the minus strand of NC_041737.1, from coordinate 26,330,214 downwards.
CAACTCTCTTTGACAATGACTTTGACACTGTTGACCATCCCCCTCTTCTGGAAATATTATCCAACCTGAGTTTTACTGACACTGTCCTCTCTTGGTTCTCTTCCTGTGTCTCTCACATCTCATTCTCAATCTCTTCCATGGACTCCTCCTCTGCTTCCTACTCTCTAACTGTGGATGTTTTTCAAAGTTCAGCTTGGATCCCCTATATTCTCCATCTACACTGGTTCACTTGGAGAACTCATTAACTCACATGGCTTTAACTACCACTTCTATACCACTGATTCCCTAATCCACATCTCCAGTCCAGATTACTCTCCTTCTCTACAGTTTTGCATTTCCTCCTGCCTTCAGAATATCTAATAATAATAATAATGTTGGTATTTGTTAAGCGCTTACTATGTGCCGAGCACTGTTCTAAGCGCTGGGGTAGACACGGGGGAATCAGGTTGTCCCACGTGGGGCTCACAGTCTTCATCCCCATTTTACAGATGAGGGAACTGAGGCACAGAGAAGTGAAGTGACTCGCCCACAGTCACACAGCTGACAAGTGGCGGAGCCGGGATTCGAACTCATGACCTCTGACTCCAAAGCCCACGCTCTTTCCACTGAGCCACGCTGCTTCTCTCTACTTGGATGTCAGGAGAAGCATTGTGGCTCAGAGGAAAGAGCATGGAATTGGGAGTCAGAGATCATGGGTTATAATCCCGACTCAGATGCTTGTCAGCTGTGTGACTGTGTGAGCTGTGTGTGGGCAAGTCACTTAACTTCTCTCTGCCTCAGTTACCTCATCTGTAAAATGGGGATGAAGACTGCTCCTCCACATCAAACACAAACACAAACTCCTCACCATCATCAACTTATTCTATGTTACCTCACTGCTCTTCTATTAAAACTCAGCCTGTACATCAACTCAATGTACCTCAGTCTCATCCATCTCACAGCTGACCTTACCTCCATCCTGCCTCTGACCTGAAATGCCCTTCCTTTTCAAATCCTACAGTCACTAACCTCACTGTCCAAGCCTTGATGACGGCACATCTCCTCCAAGAGACTTTCCCCAAATAGACCCTTATTTCCTCTTTTTCCATTCCCTGCAGTTTCACCTTTGCACTTGGATTTTCACTCTTTATTCACCCTTCCCTCAGTCCCATAGCACATGTGTACAGAGCTGGTATTTATTCGTTTATGTTAATGTCTGTCTCCCCCTCTAGATGTAAGCTTGTTGTGGTCAGGAAATGTGTCTGCCAAGTTTGTTAGACTGTACTCTTCCAAGTGCTTATACAGTTCTCTGCACACAGTAAGCACTCAAAAAATACAGTTGATTGGTAGTAAAATGTGTAAAAATGATCAATGAACTGAAATTGTTCAAGGGCAACATTAATGATATGAGGGTCTATAGAAAAAATCCAGGTACTTGATTTTAATTTACATTTACCAGATAGTATGTGGCTTGCAAATTATAGTTTATTATTTTATATCTGACAGTGCAAGTTAAATATAAAGCTTAAAAAAATAATAGGGCCTGTAGTTTTTCTAGTCTGTGTTTGTGAAATTCTGTACATATTTCTGAAAATTAGAAGCTCGCTTCTGTTTCAGGTTTAGCTTGGAGGTGAATTAAAAGGGCTTAGTATTTTAGATCACATCTTAAATAAAAGAATAACTGATTCCAAAGGTGCTATGTTGATTGGCCTTAAGTATTCTGTTTTGATGCTTTTCCTCCCATACATGTATGATTTCCCATATGAAAGAATGTGTTAAGTATAAAGAAGTGTGGAACTCAGTTCAGCTGTCAAGGCAGATTTCTAATACACTGAACCTAGTGCATCATACTAACGACATGCCTGATCTGATTATTGTGAATATATCCCAGTGTTTACGTAGTCCTAAGCATTCAATCCATGAATGGTATTTTACTGAGTGTTTGTTTTATACAGATCAGAGTAGTAAGCATTTGGGAGACTATAGTAAAGTAGACAAGTTCCTCATCATAAGCACATAGTAAATCATCAGTAATAACCGTTACTTCCATTACTTTCTACTGGTATAGGTACACTTGACCAGGTCACCCACATTTATCTGTAATACCTTTATCCACTGGTTTCTCTTCCATCTATAACTTTATTAATCATTTGGCAAGTCATTTAACTTCTCTGTGCCTCAGTTACCTCATCTATAAAATGGGGATTAAGACTGTGAGCCTCACATGGGACAACCTGATTACCCTGTATCTACCCCAGCGCTTAGAACAGTGCTCTGCACATAGTAAGCACTTAACAAATACCAACATTATTATTATTATTTCAATATTACTATAAAAGTAGATTCCTTCCCTGTTATTGAACCTCAGCTGGTCTTATCTGAGGTCTCCAATATTTTTCAAGTTCAATCTGTGTTTAAGGGGTGTCTTTTCAGTGTCCACCTCTCTGTCACAATGATTATGGTGATTATGGAGTCCTGGAATTGGGTATGGCAATGTGCATTTATTCATTCTTAAGCAGTTATGCAGTAGAGAAGAGAAGGTAGAAGTGTAAGACTTCATTAGTATATTTTAAAAACCAAAGATAACTTTGGGGAATTTTCCTCCATGACACACTCCCCTACAGGAAAATTCCCCAAAGGAAAACATCAGGAAAGAGCCTGTGAAATTAATAATAGTAATAATTGTGATACTTGTTAAGTGCTTACAATATGCCAAGCAGTATTGCATTTGCTGGGGAAGATACAAGATAATTAAATCAGACACAGTCCCTGTCCCACTGTTCCAAGGTGAACTGGATCACCCCTCATCTCAATGTCAAACATTATACTGCGACTGCCTGAGGAAGCAAAGCAGATCTCCTAAGTGAGGGTGGGACACCACTAACAAAACTGCTATACATCACAGGCCAGGAATATGGCAGATGTCTCTCGCCCCTGTGCCAACCAAATGAGGTATGGAGGAGGCAGGAGTGGAACAAAGATTAGACAAGCAGAAACTGGAAGCCTGAACATTCTGAAAGGACAGGTAATAAATACCTGCCACCTTTGACGTTCTGGGCAGCAGATTGAGACTTGCAGGAGCCAGCTGCATGTCGCCTCTGCCCAGAGTGAAAGGATGCCTGCTCTGTCTGTGCCAATTGAGGAGCTGTGGGACAGGTGAATGTCCTGCTGAATGCTCATGGAGCTATGAGCTATGATGCTTCCCCATGTGTGCAAAATATAAATATATTCCTCCAAAGTGGGAAGCTTTGTGGGTGGGAACTAGGTGCTTCACCAAGTGCCAGTAATGCATAAGTTAATTCCTCCTGAGTGGGAAGAATTCATGGTCAGTAGTAGATCACTGCATAAAATGTTCAAATTAAGCCACATAACTTCATAGCCTGGTTAGTGCTATCATTCTATTTAATTACAATCTATTTAGATAGTTTAGAGTCAAAAACAGAGGCAGCAGAAGCGTGAGAAGCATTATGGCTTGGTGGAAAGAGTACGGGTCTGAGAGTCAGAAGGACCTAGGTTCTAATTCTGGGTTCCCAATTGTCGGCTGTGTAACCTTGAGCAAGTCACTTAACTTCTTTGTTCCTCAGTAACCTCATTTGTAAAATGGGGATTAAGACTGTGAGCCTCATGTGGGACAGGGAGTAGTAATTATAATTATGGTATTTGTTAAACATTTACTATGTGCCAAGCACTATTCTAAGTGCTGGGGTAGATACAAGGTAATCAGGTTGTCCCACGTGGGGCTTACAGTCTGCATACCCATTTCATAGATGAGGTAACTGAGGCACAGATAAGTTAAATGTCTTGCTCAGGGTCACACAGCAGACAAGTGGCAGAGCAGGGATTGGAACCCACTTCCTCTGACTCCCAAGCCCACGCTCTTTCCAGAAGCCACGCTGCTTCTGGAATGGGAATGTGTCTATCCTGATTAACTTGTATCTACCGCAGTCCTTAGTACAGAGCTCAGCACATAGTAAGCACTTGAAAAATACCATAAAAACAAGCAAACAGCCTGGTCCATTCCACAGCATACATGAATCTACAAGGTGCGCCAATAGTCCTTGTTTATCTAAATTGCAGGCTGTGGAGCTGTATCAATCTAAATTTTAATTTTTCAACAAATGCAGGAACCAGCAAATGTGACTTTGGACACTTAAAGTGATCTTGGGGACCTGATGTGACTTTAGCATGGTAATCTTAATCATGCCTCTCCACCAATGTCATTTCATTGTTTTTTATTTTTTGAGGTGTTTTTTTAAGTGAATAGGTTCAGGTGTGAACAAGTGTTGAATTTTTTTGTCATTTGAAACATGGTGCATGACACTATAAGCCAACATAGATGTGGATCTTGCAGCACATGGGGCCAATTTCCAACATTTGCTGTAATTTAAGTAAATGTAAGAAATGAATTTGCATTCATGTGTAGGAGTTATATATTATGAATTATTAATATCTCTCCCCCCTGTAGATTTTAAGCACATGGTAGGCAGGGACTGTGCCTGCTAACTCTGTTGTATTGTACTCTCCCAACAACTTATTACAGTGCTCTGCACATAATAAATGCTCAGTAAGCAGCATGATCTAATGGACAGAGCATGGGCTTGGGAAACAGAAATCCCTGGTTTCTGATCCTGGCTCCACCACTTGTCTGCTGTGTGACCATGGGCAAGTCACTTTCCTTCTCTGTGCCTCAGATACCTCATCTCTAAAATGGGGATTAAGACTCAGAGCCCCATGTGGGACAGGAACTGTATCCGACCTAATTAGCTTGTATCTTGTATCTAATTCTGTATCTTGTATCTTGTATCTTGTATCTAAGAGCTAGCTATTAGCTCTTAGAATACCTCTTGACACATAATAAGCACTCAAGAAATACCATCATCATTATTATTATTAAATGCCACTACTTGATAGATTGATTTGCTGACTAAAACTTAGTGTCATTGGGCGGTCCATAGGGACTTCTTTCCCCTGGTACTTGCCTTGTGAACAGACAGCCTCAGTTTTAGGAGAGTAATGCAATGCACTTTCTGTAATGATAACTAAACACTATTTCAAAAAAGAGAAGTAATGAAAAGAAGTTGTGTGCATAGTCTCTAAAATTCCCAATATACATTATATTTTTAAGTAGTAAGTATATGAGGATTAGTAAACATTTGGTTTGATATCAACATTTGAGACCGATACTCTGGAACATCCTCTTCTGGGGAAGCATGGTCCTGGAACAAACAATGAAAGACAAATATTATTAGTGGGCAGTTCCAAAGTCATTTGATTTACAGAAAGTACTTCAGAGTTACCGCCAGGATTTATCTGAGAAGAACAGCTACAGAACCATTAGACTGGTATCAACATCAAAGACAAAATTCAGGAATAAAGAGCCTTTTTATCAAAATCCAAAAAAGTACCTAATGAATGCAATAATTTACAAAACAGAAACCTAAGACTGACTTTGCATGTTCATCTGTTGTTGTTTTTGTGTGATTGCAACAGGTTACCTTAGGTAAATTTTTTTCTTTAGCAGAAGTAGAGTTAATGAGAGGTGAACGAGATTCCAAACAGGAGTCTTATCCTTTGGATTCAAACAGCTTCAAGATGTTGACAGTATTTTGTTGTAACAACCATCCCAGTCTTGTCAAATCAGTCTCATTATATTCAGTTGAAAACACCACTTGTTTTTTGCCTGAAAAATAGTGTTACAGAGTTTGAGATAGTTTGAGGGTTTACTTCTGTATTTGTGTGTCTGTATCTGAATATAATCACACAGTTCCATATTTAATGAGTGCTTACTTTGGGCAAAGCACTGTACTAAGTGCTTGGGAGAGTACAATGAACAATATAACTGACATATTCCCTACCCACAACAAGTTTATAATCTAGAGGACTTCCCCGACTCAGCCCTCATTTCCTTTTCTCCCATTCCTTTCTATATCACCCTTGCACCCTTTATTCACCCCTTTCTTAGCCCCCCAGCACTTATGTACATGTCCATAATTTATTTTTATTAATGTCTTTCTTCCTCTCTAGACAGCTCATTTTGAGCAGGAAATGTCTCTACCAACTCTGTTATGTGTGCTCCGTGTGCTCTGCACACAGCAAGGGCTCAATAAATATGATTGATTGATAGATTAAAAGAAACCATTTCAGCTGAGAATCAAGGAATTGAGAAACCAAACTTACTACCCCTAAAGGAGAAGCTCATTTCTCTAGCTTTTGACTGCTCTTTCCCAGAAGCAGAAGCTTTCCTGTTGCATCTGGTTTCAGGACATAGCTGCAACTGCTCTTAGCACCCTACCACATAGAAGCTGGAAACAGGAATCAGAATTTGCTACCAATCCATCAAAAACCTCTCCCAACTCTGCAGATTATGTAGCCACATTAAAAGTTTTTTTAAAAGTCATCCAAGCAGTGTTGGGTGCCGAAGGTGTGTACCAATTCATTCATTCATTCAATCATATTTATTGAGCACTTACTGCATGCAGAGCACTGTTACCTAAGTGTTTGGAAAATACAATTCAGCAACAAATAGAGACATTCCCTACTCAACAAGGGGCTGTGCTTTTGAGACACAAGCAGAAGGCATGCACATGATTAAAAATTATTGTGCAGAATCAGTCTGCAGTATAGACTGAAAATAAATCTGAAAAAAATTAGGGTCATTTGCCAGCCTGTTCATAGAATGTCTTAATCACTGCTAAAGATAGCCCTCTTAACATAAAACTTTTAATGATAATGATGTAGTCTGCTATTCTGGGACCGTGGTTTTTCATGGTATTGAACAGAGTTGAAAAATGGAATTGAAAATACCATTGTTTGAAGATTGATGAACAATCTCTGGTGCCAATGAGGCATCATGTTTTGTACTAACTTGAACTTCTATAAGTTTGGAGAAGCGCCAACCTGTACAGTAGTATCTGGTACCATGTATGGAACATGTGACATGGCAAGTCCTGTCAGCAGTTTTACCAAGCAGTCATAGTCAACATTTAATGACAGAATAAGATTACCAACAACAAGACCTGGAACACAGTCAATCAATCAACAGACAGTGAGATAATGCTTGTAGCTATCCAGCTCTCCTGAGAATACGTGATTGCAGGATTCCAAAACAGTTGCTTAATGCTGACTGAAAGGGAGTAATGAAAGCAGGATGGAGTTTTAAGGACACATGATTAAAAAGTGAACTGTTGTTAGTCCACAGCAGCAGACATTTTAGACAAATGACCGGCAGTTGATGTTAAGGGATGCTCTCATTGAGTAGAATCTTTTGTGCAGATCGGGTTGCCAGCAGTCTGTCTTGGAACCAGAAACAAGGTCCATATGTAGCAAATGGATCAATAGAAACAGGAAATACCTTTACGTGCACATGATGTGATTCTGGTCTCTGTTCTTTGCTACAACACCTCTCTGGAAGTCATAAAGGAAATTGGCTTAAAGCCAGTTAGGAGGGGTCATGAAAGAAGAAATAGGGAAGAAATGGAAAAAGCTGTTTGAATACATTCCTTTCCCCACCAGCTGCTCTTTCTAACTCCCTCTCTTTCTCTCTCTCTCTCCTTTTTCTGTCTATCTCTCCCTCTCTTTTTCCTAGATGCTGAAAAGCTGTCTACTTCTGCCATAAAGGTTCTATATCACCTCAACAACAATGATACATAATAGGAAGTTTTCACCCAATTTAGGTTCTGGTACAGTAGCCCATATTTCATGACTGGCCTTCTAATTTAGGATTTTTGATTAATATACATTTCAGTGCCAGCTTGAACAAGGCCAGTATTTCACATCAAAGCCAGGCAAGTAATTAATAATGATAATGTTATTTCTTAAATGCATACCATCTCTATGCAGATGATTCCCAAATCTGCATATCCAACCCTGATTTCTCTCCTTCTCTGCAGTCTCACATTTCCTCCTTCCTTTAGGACATCTCTTCTGACACCTAAAACTTAACATGTGCAAAACAGAATTCATCTTCCCATCCAAACCCTGTCCTCCTTTTGACTGTTGTTGGATGTCCTGCTGACTTCTCAAGCTAAATATGTTCAAAACAGAACTCCACATCTTCCCATCCACTTTCCATCATTGTAGATTCCACTGCCATCCTCCCTATTTTACAAGCCTGTAAACTTGGTGTTGTCTTCAACTCATCTCTCTAATTCAACCCACAGTCTGTCACCACATCCTGTCAACTCAACCTTCACACCACCGCTAAAATTCACCCTTTCCTCTCCATCCAACTCTACCACATTAGTCCAAGCTCTTATCCTATTTCACTTTAATTACTGCATTAGCCTCCTTGCTGACCTATCTTTCTCCTGTTTCTTCCCACTCCAGTCCATACTTCACTCTGCTTATGCGGATCATTTTTCTACAAAATCTTTCAGTCCATGTTTTCCCACTTCTCAAGATCCTCATCAAATGGAAACCATAGGCTTAAAAACACTCAATCACCTTTCCCTAACTTACCTTATCTCCCTGATTTCCAACCACAACCCAGCCCTCACACTTAACTCCTCTAATCCAATCTACTCACTGTGCCTAATCGTGTGTATCTCACCGCCAACCCCTCATTTATGTCCTGCCTTTGGCCTGGAGTGCCCTCCCTCTTCATGTCCAACAGTTGTTTCACAAATGTCAGACAGGAAATTTTCTCTTGTGTTTAGCCAACATCCTTCTTTCTACAATTTTTGTACATGGCTCTTCTGAAGTAAAGTTGAGAAAGGAAAAAAAAGTCAGCAGTATTATCCATTCCATAATTGATCAAAAGCTTGTACAGGGATATCCAGCATACCAAACACACCCATAAACCAGTGCTTTATCATGAATTATTTGCTAATTCATAAGCCCCTCCCCTGATGTTACATCCAATTGCAGGGCAATTTTCCCTTTACCCATTCCACCAGTGGCCCAGCTCCCATCTCCCCATCCTCTAATCCTGAGAAATTCCTTGTCCCACTTCAAACTCAACTCCCCACCCATTCTTGGTTTCCCTTTTTCCCCAATGTTGCACATGGAGCTGCTGCTGTCACAACTTGCTGTAGGTCATGTGGGCTGCCATGGCCACTGAAAGTCCTAGAGTTCCTTGCTGAAATGCACAGAAGACCTCACTGCCTCCATTTAAATTAATCATTCACTGAGCACTTACTATGTGCAGAGCAATGTTCTAAGCACTTGGAAGAGTACAATATAAAAGAGTTGATAGATATGTTCCCTACCAATCAATCATATTCATTGAACACTTACTATGTGCAGAACACTATACTAAGTGCTTGGAAGAGGTACAACAGTTAGCAGATACGTTTCCAGTTCACAATGGGCTTACAGTCTAGAGTCAGCTTAAAGCTTCAGAGACACTATTAAAGGCAAGGGATATCTATCACATCTGCCACTTAGAGCCATGGGGACCATTACCATGGTTACTTAAGGCCACAGATGTCCACTAATATCACTTCTTGAAGTTGTGGTGATCATACTTGTGGCTAGATTGAGCGCACCTTTCCCCAACCATATGCTAGACACCTCAATAAATACTATTGAATGAACTAACATCTTTTGCTGTGATTGTATTTGGGACAGAATGGGAACAAGAGCTGTTGCTGCGAGTTTGGCAGCTCCTCCCTTTACTTTTCTCTTCTCCTTCGAACTGGGAGGTTGGAAGAGGTTAGACCAAGGTTTGAAGTCATTTAGCAGCAATAGCTGTTGTCATGAGTAAAAAAATGCAAAAATCATTAACACTGGAGGTTATAGATAAATAAATGAGGAGGACGAAACTGAGATTGAGATAGTCCAAGGAAGGACCTGGAAACAGAGGAGGAGGTTAAAAAAAGTGGGGAAGGAATATCAAGGAGGAATTTATAGTGCAATTTTCAATTACCTATAGGGCCTGGTAAACTTATCTGCTCTGATTCTAAAATAAAGCCAACAGATCTCATGTATATCAATGGAAAAACTTAGGCCAACATTCAACCATTCATGCTGCCACATTTTCTAAGAATATGTAATTATATTGTGAGATGAATTTGTACAGAGGTCTCTCTTGAGATTACTGAGTTTACCTTTCTATGATCATATCACATCAAAATAAATTATCCATAGAACAGAATTTTTGAAGAATTACAGCTATTACATTTAGGGTAAGACTTTATTCTCTTTGCATTACAAATATTATCTATTGTATTACAAAGAAATCAGTATCAGCTTGGTATAAGTGATTATTAGGGTAAAGTCATGGGGATAGTAAATGTAACTGAGTAAAACTTAAATTAAAATTTCAAATAGATTGATTTTTAAAAATAATTCAACTGAAATACCAAAATTTAATGCTTCATTTTGTTCTAAACTGGTATATTTAGAGAGATAGATAATGCATCTAAGAACTGTTGAATTGGATCATACTCCATAAATCCTCTTTCTTATATAAAAAGTCAAGAGGTGTCCATGATCATTAATACTTGGTTTTCTTAGGTTTTTTTTAATTAATAGACTTATTTTAAGTCTGCATAGTTATTATAGTAAAATTTGGATTGCAGATCTCCCTTAACCCTTGCTTCAAGATTCCAAAATAATAATAATAATAATAATGTTGGATTTGTTAAGTGCTTACTATGTGCAGAGCACTGTTCTAAGCACTGGGATAGATACAGGGTAATCGGGTTGTCCCACGTGGGGCTCACAGTTTTAATCCACATTTTACAGATGAGGGAACTGAGGCACAGAGAAGTGAAGTGACTTGCCCACAGTCACACAGCTGACAAGTGGCAGAGCCGGGATTCGAACCCATGACCTCTGACTCCCAAGCCCGTGCTCTTTGCCCTGAGCCACACTGCTTCTTTGTGATAGATAGGTCAAAGTAGTGATACCATGCAAAAGCCTGGAAGAAATAGCGGTCTCCACTGACACCATCACTTCACTAAGTGTCGTGTTTCCTCTATCCAATGATATGAGTAGTGTTTGATGACAGGGAGCAGTCAGGAGACATAATGGGTGTGAGCAGGAATGGATGGCAACCTCTCAGCAACTAGAAAGAGCAGGCTCACAGGAAGTGAATCCCTTTAGACTTCCACTTGGGCCCTACTCCCTGATGTTTCACTGAAAGACTAGGAGCTGAGTTCTAATCCTGATCCATCACTTACCTGCAGTGGGACCTTTGGCAAGTATTTAACTTCTCTGTGACTGTTTCCCCATCTGCAAAATAGCGATTCAATACCTGTTCTCCCTTCTGCATCTGAGTGTCTCATGCTGGACAAACAGAGACTGACTGTTTCTGACCTGATTTCTTAACTACCCCAGTGCCTTGTAGAGTGTGTGGTGCATAGTAAGCACTTAACAAAAACCACGATTATAATTACTATTACTAGTAGTAGTACTCTCCCTGGCATTCATTTCATTCAATTGTATTTTTTGAGTTTTTCTTAATGTGTGCAAAGCATTGTACTAAGCACTTGGGAGACTACACTATAATAATAAACAGACACATTCCCTACCTACATCAAACTTCCTCCTAAATCAAGCTCAGGACTACTCATTAGTCAGTGAATGTCCTGGAAATTATTAATATAATTGTTCAAAAAAGGAATTGAACTAAAAGGAATTATCCAAGTTAAATCATGCAACAACAGGTAGATGTTGAAGAGCATGATTTATGTCTTTCAGTGCTTGCCAAAACCAAAGATATTGATAGTGGGAGTTGTATAATGATTATTTTCCTAAAAAAATTCGAACACCCAATTTTGTCTCTATCTAGTACTGGTAAGAGAGGGAAGCAAATCATATATCAAGGTTTTTTTCACATATTCGTATAACAATTCACAACTTACGTAACCTTATGGAGGCTAAATTTCTCCTTTTCAGTTGACTGGAAACCTCACTGCTTTACTAAATCAAGATTAGAGGAAGAAGCCACGAGTGCTTATTTTCAAATAGTTCATAAATCAACCATTTGCATTTCAAAACGACAGAACATATCGTAGTTAAGAAGCTAGAAACTATTTTCTTCTGCAGCAGGCTTTTCATTCCATCCCATTTCTACTTCCCTTTTCATTCCCATTCCATTCCATTCTGTTCCATTCTATTTCCATTCCATTACATCATCTTATTGAAATATGCTCTGTCAGCTTCCTCTCCCTGTTTTTAAGAGGTGACACTTAGTTTGCATTTAGTTTTACTTATAATGTTAATACCACATTATAACAATGGTTGATTAGTGTTTTTAAAAGCAACAATTGATTAGTCCTTCAGAGCCTAGGCATATTAATGAAAGGCTGCCGATGATTCAGGAACATGTTTCTAATTATTTAGACCTTAAACCATGCTCTTTCACCTAAAATAGGGCTATTTTTACAAGCCAAGGTAAGTTAAGGAAAGACGCAAAAAGGTTTGTTGATGGGCAGTAATGGCAGGGTCTAAAAGAAGTAACAAAGCCTTTTGAGATCAACCTGATAGGCTTCAAAGATATTGTATTCTTAAGTACTTATTATGTAGATGACTGTAATTTGGTTGAATCCAGTTTAAAGAAATTGAAAGCTAATGACGTTGTGTTTATTAATTCCCAAGTATATGAAAGTGTTTAAGAATTTACAGATTTTTTCCCCTCACCACATTTAATATCTTTTACATGAAATTTTTCACTTTAGTCCACATTAATTTGACAAAGCGTCTGAATATCTGCTCTTCTCCAGGTGAGTGATTTTTGCCGAATGAAATTTCAGTAGAAAGTTCCTTTTGGATTTGGTGTCAAACTGATATTTGATAGAATTTATATAATTTCCTTCATTACTTTTTGGCATATTGCAGCACATTACCATTACTCTAGAATCATATTAAACTTTGGACTGCCAGACCTTTCCTCTAGCTGTCAGAACCAATCAATCAATCATATATATTGAGCACTTATTGTGTGCAGAGCACTGTACTAAGAGCTTGGGAGAATACAGTATAGCAGAGTTGGTATACAAATTCCCTGACCACAGTGAGTTTACAGTCTAGAGGAGAGATTTTCTCCAGGTTAGGTGCGAACACACAACCTTGGCATTTCCCACAACTCTACTGCCATACAAGTACCACACTATAACTGATCGAGCCACTGGAACACATTGTGCCACTGGAGCACTAGGTATAATGATGGTGTCATAATCTTTTTTTAAGCTCTACAAACACTGTCAGAAATCTTGCAATAGACCCTTTGCCCCACTGTGAACCAAACCTGTTAAGCAATTCTCCAAAATTAGAGGAATTCAGTCTTGAAAGTAGTGTCAATTTGAAATAATGAAGCAAAGCAATAGAGATTTTTAAGGATGTTGTGAACCTAATAATATAATATAGGAAATGTTATTTGTGAGCCAGTATAATGGTCATCCCTCTATACTATCATCTATTTTTTTAGAAAATATTGTTTTCCTAGAAAGCCAGGACTCTGACAACTGCTAAGCAGATTTATCTACCCTGAGAAGTTCACCAAGGTTAACGTAGTTGTTCAGGTTAGAGGTAAAAATACCTAGTCCTTTCCACCTTAAAGTAAAGGAGAACTGTGTAATAGATCCATTTCTATTTTATGCCTATTTTATACCACCATTTCTGAGGATGCAAAGGGAACTGGAAGCTAAAAACAGAAATACTCTTCTGATCCACAGGAATTTTTTTTCAGTTATCATTATTGTAATTTTCTACAATAATAAAATCATAATATAATATATTAATGCTAGTGGTGGTATTTTTAAGCACATAATAGCAATAATAATAATAAATATGATGGTGTTTGTTAAGCACTTACAATGTGTTAAGCTGGTAAGTGCTGTCAAAAATACAAAATAATCTTCTTGAGCACAGTCCATCCTACACATGAGACTCATAGTCTAAAGGAGAAGGAGACCAGGAAATTAATCCTGACTTACAGATGAGAAAACTGAAGCACAAAGAAGTTAAATGACTTTCTCAAGGTCACCCAGCAGACAAGAAACAGAATCAGAATTAGAACCCAGGTCCTATGACTCCTAGGTCAGCACTCTTTCCAGTAGTTCACGGTGCTTCTGTGTTCATCCATCAATTAATCCATCATACTTATTGAGTGCTTACAATGTGCAGAGCACTGTACTAAATGCTTGGGACAGAACAATATAACAGAATTGGTAGATAAATTCCCTGCCCACAACAAGCGTTTAGTCTCGGGTGGGAGACAGACATTAATAGAAATAAATAACATATATGTACATCAGTGCCATGGAACTGAGGGGGAGGGGTAAAAAAGGGTGCAAAGGGTGATACAGAAGGGAGTAGAAGAAGAGGAAATCAGGACTTTTTCAGGGACAGAAAGGACTCTTAGAGGAGATATATTCAGGAATTACTGTTGAGAACTTTTTAGTCACATATATAGTAAAACTAACAAATGATTATCAATCATTTCGCAGAGACACGCAAAACCATGGTCTGAAATTATGTATTTAATTTACACCTGTGAGACGTAGCATGGCCTAGTGGATAAAGTATGAGCCTGGGAATCAGAAGGAATCGAGTTCTAGTCCTAGGTCTGCTACATGTCTGCTTTGTGACCCTGGGGATGTCACTTCACTTGTCTGTGCCTCAGTTATCTCATTTGTAAAATGGGGATTAAGATTGTGAGCCCCATGTGGGACATGGACTATGTCCAGCCTGATTAACTTGTACCTTGTATCTATTCCAGAGCTTAGAACAGTGCCTGGCACATCGTAAGTGTTTAACAGATACCATTTAAAAAAAATAACTGAGAAGCATAGGAACAACCAGAAATTCAAATTGGAAACACAGAAGGCATGCAGTCCCCAGTATCTATTACCTAGGCAGTAAGTCCACTATTAAATGGTGTATTGACAGGCAAGGGAAATAGAATAATAAAGATCAATAAGGCTTTTGGGGGATTGACAGAGTTTTAGAACAACAGGGCATCAAGCTTCCTCCAAATCAAACATCTATACGGCTGTGGTAGTATCTAGCCATCTATATGTCTGTGAAACCTGAATCTCCTAAAGACGTGTCATTTCTTGATCATTTTCCTCACCATACTATCAAATGGCAGAAAGATTACCTACAGCAAAATTGTGAACACAATCCTCTCATCAGCACCGAGGAACTACTTATAGCACTGTAGTTTTTTGTCGAGCGTAATCTGAGCAGAATGGGTAAGCAGGGTACAATAAACTGTAAAGGAAAAAGTGTTGGATTTAAAGACCCAATGAAATAGCAGTGAAATATTGGAGACAAGTAGGCAGAGCAACCCAGCAGGCAGCAATGAAAAGGGAGTTTGCCCTTTAAGTGGAGTCTTTACAAAGCTCTGGTAACAAAAGGCAGTCTTGGAAACTGAGAGAAACCCAGTCTGGGGTAACAAAGCACTACTGCAAGGAACAATCTTCATGTGTGCATATTGTGAAAGAGAGTGTTGGCTAAACATTAGTCTTCTCAACTCCATTCTCACGCATGGATAATATTGTGTTGTCAGCAATGTCGGAAAGATAGTTGACAAAGGAAAGATAGTTGATAAATGGCTGCAGACTCTTATCTTAAAGGCCTCTTATCAACTGACTTATTAAAAATGCATCATGCTGCACTGAACCTGTGAAATAGTTCACCATCATATGTGTTTTTTCCTGCAAGTGTGACTCCAGAGCAGTTTTCATATATGTGTTGCAGTCAAGTCAGAGGGGCTAACTCTTTGATTTACCCTTTCCCTAACATTCTATGGAAGCAGAGCTGTGTGGTCAGCACAGTCTTATTTCGTCTATTCTACCAAATGTATTTCGATATGTGGTTCTTTGCTATATTGTAAGCTCCTCATGTGTACTACTTCTACTGTACTCTTCTATGAGCTTAGTAGAGTGCACTGCACATAGTGGGCATTCAGTAAATATTGATTAATTGTTTGAGAATATAATGAAAGCTGTGGCATGGAAGTCACATCAGTACATGCTTCCAATCCATCAAACAAGATCATTTTAGAATCTCTGAGCCAATTACCTAGGAAGTTCTCTGAGAATCTGAAGACAGCTGAGATACTAGCATCCTGAACAGGGGAATTCTACACAAGAACAACTTAATTCTATTCCTAATTCTGATATGTAAGTGGTACACTATGCACAAGTAGAAAACCAAATCAAGAAGATTCATATATCCTTTGTTGACACCAAATCAAAATACTAAACCAGTTTCAAGACCTTCAAAGTTCTGGTGATGCTTAACTTTCTATATGACTTGGAGCCTGGGCAGGCATGTCATTCTTCCTGAGCAATTTCATCAACTTCACTTGTAATTAAGTTAAAAATCAAACAGCAAGAAAGGATTGGCAATAATGGCACATTAAAATGTAGTCAATTCACTAGCATTGAAGCATTTATTAAGACAGCACAGATCCACCATTTAAAAACGTTTAAAAATAATTTCTGAAAGCAGGGGTATAGGTATCATACACAAATTTTCATACAAATGCTTTCACAAGAAGTACTGTTATTTTAAAATATTAAGTATAAACTGTGTAAATATGCAGATAGACACACACAAAGCAGGTTGGAAAACCACATATCTGTTCTCTTCTCTGGTGTCATTTCAAGATAACATTTGAATGTTATCTTGAAAAGGTGTGCTATTGAGTTTCTATTTTCCATTCACAATGTCAGTTTCCTGTGAACCTTTTATTCTTCAAGAAAAAGAAAAGGTTTGAATACAGTACAAATATCTCAAAAGCAGTCCAGCAAGGCAGACTTTAATGGATCAGAGAATATGCCCTTCATTTAGCTCAGTAGGAGGAAAAATTCTGTCAGTTTACCATTTAACTTTGATGTCTTCCATTGCCCTAATAGGCCTCTGCACATATTTGCAGCTTGATGTAGCTCAGTAGGGTTGGTGCCTTTTATGACCATCCTGAGGAATCAAACCTGGAAAAATGTAGACAGAACTTTCAGTTTCTAAAGCCAGGGGCCTGATCCTGAACACTTTTTTTCTCCTGAAATTGGTTGAATTGTTTTACTTTGTAGAGAATATATCCAATGTTAGACTCCCTCCAGAACATTTACTGCATTAAACACATGCAATATTTTTTTATGAACTTTATTAAATGTACATGAACTACTGTTTGCAGGAAGGAGCAATAGTCAGTACATGATGGGGATGTGATTTGCACGAGAGGCATTTGGTTGAATTATGAACGTGTCTCAGCATCCTATAAAATCTACCAATCCCTAGTAAAAGCGGTCAAATTATAACCCAGCATTGCCCTGTGTCCCTTAAGATTGACATCTGCCAGACATATGATGCAATCTGATGTTGGCCTGGAGCCCACCTACTGGTCTGCTCCCTAGTCAGCTCTGAAGGAACCATGCATTCAATAGTATTTATTGAGTGCTTACTATGTGCAGAGCACTGTACTAAGCACTTGGAATGTACAATTCGGCAACAGAGAGAGACAATCCTTGCCCAATCCCTGTCCACCCACGAGTTCATCTAGGAGCTCCAGTCCACCTCCACACTGTCCCCCAGGGAAGCAGGGCCCCAGGAGCCAGAGGATACTGAGGGCAATCCACCAGGCAGGTATGATCCCTCCTGACCTACCAGGGCAGAATCACTTCTGTTAATTTAGTGCCTGGCTGGAAGAGCCCCAGCTCCCATCCCTCCTGCAGAGGCCTCTCCGTCCCCCTCTGGTAGTTTGTTCCACGAGGAGTCAAAGTGACTATGTCATTAGTTTTTTCTCCTGCTCCTTTTCTCTGCCTTGGTGGCTGCGATAGCCCAGATAGGGGTCAGCTCTGGGGAAAATCATGCTCCAGAGATGCCAATCCCCTCTTGCCCCTGCTGTCAGCTCTGGAGGACAATTCTCCTTCCTTCTTCCTTAGCTTTGCAAAGCATGCCAATCCATTGTTGAACCTCTGTAGCCCCACTCAAACTATTTTAATCCCATTTTACACATTTGAATCGGGATGCTTGCAACAAATATTTCAGGCATCATCCACTTAGCATGGTGTAGTGAACAGAGCATGTGTCTGGGAGTTAGAAGGTAGTGGGTTCTAATCTCGTCTCCACCATTTGTCTTCTGCGTGACCTTAGGCAAGTCACTTCACTTCTCCGACCTCATTTACCTCATCTGTAAAATGGGAATTGAGACTGTGAACCCCACGTGGGACAGGGACTGTGTCCAACCCTAATTGTTTGTATCTACCCCTGCACTTGGTATAGTGCCTGGCACATAGTGAATGCTTATAAATACCACAATTGTTATTATTATTAATATATATAATTATATCAAGAGAGAGATCTGACTGTATTTCCTTCATGGAATTCTAAGATCATCTTATACATTCTGGCCATATTATTTGGGTTGAAATTAGTACCTAGGCCACTCCTCTTTAGTTTGCTTGTGGTCCTCAATTCTGTGGTAGTAATGAGTGCAGAGAATTAAAGCTCTTCTGAATTCTGATATAACAGTATTATGAGTCCCAGAATGCAGTAAGAATTAAACTGAGCTTGAATTATGAATCCCTCAGTCTGAAAGTCCAAATAATCAAAGTAAGCTAGAGAAGCTATTGCTATGTAGAAGAGTTATGCAAAACAGACAACCTGATTTATCCATGGTCATGCAATGCCTTTGTTTAATTTTTGAAAGTTTCCTAGAACAATTAATTAAAACATCAGAACTATCCTAGTGAAATTGGAAAGCTTATTCATCCTACTTGTAAATATGTAGGAAATAGTTGTGAGCTGTGCATGGGTCAGGGACTGTGTACAGCCTGATTATCTTATACCTACCTCAGCTCTTGATGGCACATAATCAGTGATTAATAAATACCATAATTATTATGCAACAACAACTAAACCATTCCAATCAAAACATATGAAAATGAGTGTTGTCAACATAGTAACTTGAATTTGTACCTTATGTTTGAATACTTCTGATACATAAATAGAATGGGATTCTGTTGTTAGAAGTAATTACTAACAAACACTGTGGGTTTCTTTGCACCATCTTGAAGGATTATAAATACTTCATGCCATAATCTGATGGCTAATGGAAATACTATGTAACTTGCAGACTAAAAGTCTTAAAATCTTTCCAACTTTCAGCTAAATACATTTATGATATTTAAGCTATTAATTTTTTTTTATTTGAAACAATATACATGCTAAATTTGGCATGACCATTAAATAATTTTAAAATGTGACAAAAATAAACCTAAGTGAACAAAATTTTCATTGGCTATAAAGTTTTCAAGAGCTAGTCATTTTCAACATAAAGATAACAACTGTTTTGTGGCACTGTCACACAATTTAAAAATTAGCCTGATTCAAAATGGCTACTACTGGAAAGTGCCGGACCAGCAGTTGAGAAAGAAAATACCATAATTTCAAGTGGGAATTTCACTTCTGGTATTTAAGAAATGCTTACATATTAATCAAGATTCATTCCTACAATTACAAAATATATATTTGTGAAACGGTTCTCCATGATGAGTCAAGAAATAATACTGAGAAGTTGGCTATGACCCTGTGGTAATTTCTTTTATGGTATTTATTAAGCTCTTACTAAGTGCCAGGCACTGTTCAAAGCACTGGAGTAGTTATAAGGTAATCAGATTTGACACAGTCCCTGTCCCACATGGGTATATTGTCTTAATTCCCAATTTACAGATGAGGTAACTGAGGCCCAGAGAAATGAAGTGACTTGCCCTAGGTCACACAGCAGACCACCACTTTACCCACCTTTAAAGCATTATTAAGGCCATAACCTTCTCCAAGAGGCCTTCCTAGATTAAAACCTCTTTTCCCCAGCTTCCTCTCCCTTCCACCTTGTGTAACACTCAGATCTGTGCCCTTTAGGAATTTGATTTCACCCCACCCTCAGCCCCAAGTCTTATGTTCACATCTATAAATTATTTATATTAACATCTGTCTTCCCCCCAAGACTACAGGCTAGCTGTGGACAGGGAATGCGTCTACTAATTCTGTTGTATTATAGTCTCCCAAGTGCTTAGTACAGTGCTCTGCACCGAGTAAGCACTCAGTAAATACCAGTGATTGATTCATTCATTAGCTGAATGACTCCTGATAACTTTAAGTGGTTGTGAGTGATGTCTCTCCTACATACCCTTCTCTTGCACTGGCCTGAAGAACTACCGTTTTGAGCTATTGTCAAAGAAAATCAGAGATTGATAATTTTCCATAATTTACATTTCAAATGTTGTAGCTAGGTGGATAAAGTAAAGGGGGTAGTTGAAAAATTTGAAGAATGAATATAGATAATCTGGATGGTGCAGGCCACAGCTGTCTTTTCTTGATATCATTTATTTTCTGGAATCACCCACATGTCTATTTCAACTACACCATTTTTCTGGGTAGGCAGAGCATTTCCTCAGTTTAAATATGAATATTTCCCTTATGGGAAATGGGCTAAAGGAGGTCAGAGACTGTCTGGTTTCCATTAAAGCATGCTAAGTCCTGGGAGGTTTATGGAAAATAAACAAAAAAAAGAGCTTTCTAAGCCAATTTCCAGCTGACTGCTCTCACTTCCTACCTCAATCACTCCAATCACATTGTGCTTCTCTGGTGCTAAACTGTAACTATTAAAAGTTATTGTGAACATTAAACCTATGGAACAATGGACATTTAGAGTTAACGTTACCTCCTTATGACATGTCAGTGGGTTACTGACATTGTCCTATGTTCCCTGTCGCCAGGGGTGAGAGAAAAATATAAAACAGCTTCTGCTCCCTCAACTGCTCATCGAGAAGCAGCGTGGCGCAGTGGAAAGAGCACGGGCTTTGGAGTCAGGGCTCATGAGTTCGAATCCCAGCTCTGCCACTTGTCAGCTGTGTGACTGTGGGCAAGTCACTTAACTTCTCTGTGCCTCAGTTCCCTCATCTGTAAAATGGGGATTAAGACTGTGAGCCCAACGTGGGACAACCTGATTCCCCTGTGTTTACCCCAGCGCTTAGAACAGTGCTCTGCACATAGTAAGCGCTTAACAAATACCAACATTATTAACTGTCTCCCCTTTTCCTCATTTGAGCCTCACATTCTTTGTCTCGCCAGTCTTCTGCAGGTACTGGTCCTGTCACCGGATGATGATGAAGTCCTTTGTCATGCTGAGAATCTAAAACCATGAATCTGTGCAGAGCAAGTGGCTACAGTGACAGTGTTTTGGATAGACCTTCATGCACTCTCTCGTGCTTGGGAGTCATGGTCAAACTGGTGCATGAGTGCAAGGATGAGTAGGCAGGTCAGGGTTGGGGTACATTTTTTTAAGGATATTGTTAACACTTTCTATGTCAGGTACTATATTACACGCTGGGGTATATACAAGCTAATCAGGTTGTACGTAGTACATGTCCCATGTGATAATCATAGTCTTAATTCCCATTTTACAGTTGAGGAAACTGAGGCACAGAGAAATGAAGTGACTTTCCCAAGATCACCCAGCAGACAAGTGATGGAGTTGGCATTAGAACTCAAGCCTGCATCCACTAGACCATGCTGCTGCTTTATTTCCAGACAGTGTACCATCTCAGTACTAACCAGGCCTAACACTGCTTAGCTTGAAAGATCAGATGAGAGCTGACATGTTCCAGAAAGCTATCGGCATAGAATCACTGTAATCTACTACCCTCCTAGTTCCATGCTAGGGTTGTAGAAAACATCAAACTGATTCATAGATCATAGAAAACAGAGATTTTCATCAGAATATGGAAAGTAAGAATTCCACAGCCAACTTTTAAAACTGGGATGACTGTTGCCATTGGTTTGGAGGAACATGCTGCTTCCATTTCTAGTGGCAGAACTGCTCTGTCCCATCTTTTCTTGGTTTCCCTAGATAATATAGAGAAGCAGATAGTCCAAAATAGTACCATCTATTTAAAAAGATAGTTTAACCAAATGACACTATATTACTCTCATTTATTCAGCGGTATTGTCTACTATGTGCAAAGCATTGTGCTATTAGACATTTGAGAGAATACAGTGAAAATGAAAGGCAATCACTGCACTCTAAAAATTTATGATTTAATGATTTAATCAATCATGAGACTAAGTTAAATGAATGAGTATTCAATTTTTTTTTCCTTTGCTTTTTTTGGTTTAAGGTACTTTATTGGTTTAAAGACAGCTTTTTATAGTATCAGTTAACATCTCACTTTAGGAAATAACATGTAGTAAAGCGAATCAAAATGAAATTTTAAAATGGATGTTAGCATACATTTTTAAAAGTCTGTGCATACTCTTCCAAATTAAAATGTTATTGTCTTATCATTTAATTTTTTAAATATGGATTATAAGCAAAAAATACGGAATATTTGTTTGGAATCATCCTGTGTTTTACTAATCAATGTGAGTGAGTGACATAGACTCTAAGAGGTCTGCCCCAATTAATCTCTGATCTCCCTAAATTATATCCGCCCAATGGTTTCCTCAGCACTTTGCACGATCTAAGCACTGGTTTTTTTTTTATGGCATTTGTTAAGACATTACTATGTCCCAGGCACTGTTCTAAGCACTGAGGTAGATTCAAGCTAATCAGGTTGGACACAGTCCACGTCCCACTTGGGGCTCACAGTGTTAATCGCCATTTTATAAATGAGGTAACTGAGGCACAGAGAAGTTAAGTGATTTGCCCAAGGACACACAGCAGACATGTGTACCTCTTTTGTGCTCACAGCCAATGGTAAACTATGTGGTGTGGTGGAAAGAACAAAGGCCTGGAAGTCTGAGAAGTACAGAGAAACAGTGTGGCTTAGTGGATAAAGTAGTAGGACCTGGGAGTCAGAAAGACCTGGGTTCTAACCCTGGCACCATTCATACTTTCACTGAATTTCAGTTGCATTTATTGAGAGCTTACTGTGTTCAGACCACTGTACTAAGCACTTCTGAGAGTATAATATTAACAATAGATTCCCTGCTCACAATGAGTTTACAGTCTAGAGGGGGAGGCACACTAATGTAAATAAGTAAATTACACATATGGGGCTGGGAGTGGGGATGAACAAAGGGAGCAAGTCAGGGTGACAAAGGGTGGGAGAAGAAGAAAGGAGGACTTAATCAGGGAAGGCTACTTGTCTGCTGTGTGACCTTGGGCAAGTCATTTAACTTCTCTGTGTTTTGGGTACCTCATTTGTAAAATGGGGATTAAAGAGCAGGGACTCTGATTAATACAGAGTTAATCCCCAGAATTAATACAGTGCCTGCCCCATAGTGAGCTCAGAGGATATAGGTTCTAGTTTTAACTCTGCCACTTGCCTTCTGGCAAGTCACTTAATTTCTCTGTGCTCAGTTTCCTCATATTTAAAATGGAGGGTAAGTAGCTCTTCTTCCCCGATTTAGATTTTAAACACCATATGGGACAGGAACTGTATTTAACCTG